>NC_000067.6:148719970-149019970 GCF_000001635.26 Mus musculus | reverse complement strand
CTTTATGCTCATTCCAATACATGAACATATACGTATATAAATATTTCCATATTTTTCCAAAGGTTTTTTTCTCCAAATTTTGGATATAGATTAGTACACACACACAAACACACACACACACACACACACACACACGTGAAATATTAGTCAGATAAGGCTACAGTCTGTGATTGGGCAGTGGAAAAAAGAAGGCGGAGCTCAAATTTTTGAGAGAGGACAGACTGAGAGATGGACAGAGAGAAGATGGAGGAAGGAGATGAACCAGATTCATGTGGCCTGGCACAGATACAGGTAGCTATGCATATCATAGAAGGGCAATAGATTAATGTAGGGAACATTTGTCAAATCTAGGTGTGCAGCTTGTATCAATATCAATTGAGTTTAGTGTTCTTGTGTGGGCGTTTGTGGGGTTGAGGATCACTGTTATAAATCTAGCTGTTAAATTACCAGCCTCTGGAGTTTTCATTTTCCAGGGATAGGCGTTTTGGTAGTCAGTCTCGACAGGTTAGCTGCAGGGGAAAGTGGTTCAACAGCAGCAAACTTCAAGGAACTGGGCAGACCACTGCTTGGGGATAGCCAAGGATGCCTGGAGCCTGCTCCTGCCAGTGTGTCGCCAGACATAGCATTGATTGATTTTTAAATAATTACATGCCACACACACCCAGAAAATTACTCTGACAATTATGTTATCTATCTATCTATCTATCTATCTATCTATCTATCTATCTATCTATCTATCTACCTATCTACCTATCTATCTATCTATCTATCTATCTATCTATCTATCTATCTATCTATCATCTATATCTATCTGTCTATATCACAAAACAGCAATAACAGCGAGTGTTTTTGCTGTTGTTTTAACTCCTTCCTGTGAATTGGAAGATGAGACAGTAGGTTATATGGGAGGGTTTGAAGACAGGAAATGGAAGGAAGGAATGTTGTAACAAAAGTATAGTCTCAAAAAATTACAGTAAAATAAAGAATTTTGGCATGGTTCTTATAACTCAGTAAACAGGCTGGAAATATTGGATCACTCTTATCAAATGTAAAAGATCAGAGAGATATCTCAATGGGTAAATTCTTACAATGCAAGTGAGTTCAGGAGCCTGAGTTTGGAGTCCCAGTTCTCATGTCAAGCTGTGTACATTGGCAAGGACATCTGTAATCTCAGTGCTCCAGAGCTGACACAGGAGGCAGGGTCAGCAGATCTAGGGGAACTCAAAGGCCAAGTTGCCTTGTTTAAACTGGGGCAAAAAAGCAGTCTTTCTCATACCAAGGCCCATGCATTTGAACACTTGGTCCTCAATTAGTGGTGCTGTGTGAGAAGGATATGGAACCTTAGCAGGCAGGTGGTTGATGAAATAAGTATGCCATTTAGGGCAGGTTTTGTAGCCTGGCCGTTTCCTATTTGCCTCTGGGTCTACTGAGGGACTAGATATTAGATGGATTTCCTGGTAGGTACATAGTTAGGAAGTGGAGCCATGATAAAGACTGCAAACTTCAAAGATAGTGCCATTTTTCCTCATCCTCCTGACCTGATACAAAAACCTGGAAGCTTAAAACATGGCCTGCTTTGCTCTTTCTCTGCTCACTAGGACTCTGGATAGTGGACTGGCTTAACAAGTTCAAAGCTAGATCATGATACGTTTACACTGTGATGGTAGGATCATCAGCCATCCTGTCTTTCTTCAAACAGACCAACCCTAAATTTGTGGAAGAAAACATTTCCAAAATTTTAATAGTCCCAGCCCTCAAAGAGAACATGGAACTGGTTTCCTGAGCCTCCTTTGTGCACTCTTCCTTCTGTGTGTGCTTCTTTAATTCTAATAAAAGCCTTTCTTCAACTGCTGGCCATGTTAGCTTCTGTTTGCTGGTTTCTCTGCTTGAGAATTGGCCTCCCCATTAATTCTTAAACTGGCCAAGAAAACAATCCTGATCAAGACTCCTAGACCATAACATTAGGAGGATACGAAATGTGGCCAGTTTGCTTTCTGGCTGCTTGGGTAGCCTATGCTTTGCTGCCACTCTTTCTTAATCTTGGTGGACCTAATTCCTTCTGGGACTGTAAAAACAAGAAAACCTTATCTCCCCTAAGTTGTTCTTTATACTTTATAAAGTAACAGAAAAATAACTATGTATGGGAATGCTACAGAATGTGAGAACATGCCCAGAACTACTAACAAAAGTAAAAAAATGTTCAGTGTTCGTATATGTATATGTATGTGTATGTGCTTGTGTGTGTGTGTGTGTGTGTGTGTGTGTGTGTGTGTGTGTGTAACTAAAGACAAGATAGCCAGAATAAGATGGCTAATACTTAAAGCAAACACAGAAGCTCCCATTTATTGCTCAGTTAGTAGACCATTTGCTTAGCACATATAAGGCCCTGATTTAATCTTCATTCAGCCCCACATAATCCAGACATGCTGGAATATCTTTGTAACTTTAGCACTCTGTAACTGAAGCCAAGAGTATCAAGAGTTCAAAAAGAAATCAAGAAAACAAATGAACAGCAGCAAAAAAAAAAATTGTAAAAAGTAACAGTAAATAACAAAACACAAAACCCTAGAAAGTAGTGGATATTGTTGGGCATGAAGAAATTGAATCTTTGTTATTGCTGGTGGGAACATCAAATGATGAGTTCTAGAAGAAAATAAATGAAAATTTAAAAATATTTTAAATGTAACTACCCCATACCCAAATGTATATGACAAAATACAATGCATTAGTTATAAAGTATAGAAAAATTTTATTTCAGTTCCAGGTTCTAGACATTCTAGGCCGATATCAATATATTAAACATGGTATGGCCTCAGAAGACGGTGACATATTATTCTTATTATTTATTTTTTTTTTACATATTATTCTTGAAGGATGTTTTTGTGTGAGTGGACCAAGAAGAAAGGAGAGAGGGAAAGACTATTCATGACACAAAAAGATACATTTTATAACTTTGTTTATATTAAACATTCAGAAAATTCATCTAAGTTGCAGAAATAGCATATTGAATTAGAGTTAACAGGGGTTCGACAAAGTTGAGGAAGTATTAATGGGCACAGAGTCACAATTCGGGGTGATGGGAAGGTTAAGGCAAAGAGTGGTTCTATGTTGCAGAACAATTTGAATATATTTAAGATCCCTGTAATTTTATATAATTAAATAAAATTTGTTTTCCTATTGACCGAGTTTATTCTTTGGTCATTCACAAGTCTGTCTTAGCTACACATGAGTTATATTCTGTTAACATATTTGTCTATAGACTGCTAACATTAGTCTAACCATAGAATAAAATTTAATATTAATTTAATATTAATTACCAAATCTGTCTATTTTATTTTGTACTTTCAGAAATTATCTTTCTTCCTTTTGATTTTCAATACATACATTATAATTCACCTGTAAAATTCTTTTTTTAGAGCTATACATTTTTTTTATTACTAGGTATTTGTTTCATTTACATTTCCAATGCTATCCCAAAAGTCCCCCACACCCTCCCAAAACCCACTCCCCCACCCACCAACTCCCACCTCTTGGCCCTGGCGTTCCCCTGTACTGAGGCATATAAGGTCTGCATGACCAGTGGGCCTCTCTTTCCAGTGATGGCTGACTAGGCCATCTTCTGATACATATGCAGCTAGAGACACAAGCTTTGGGGGTACTGGTCAGTTCATAATGTTCCACCTATAGGGTTGCAGATCCCCCCAGCTCCCTGGGTACTTCCTCCAGCTCCTCCATTGGGGGCTCTGTGATCCATCCAATAGCTGACTGTGAGCATCCACTCCTGTGTTTGCTAGGCCCGACATAGTCTCACAAGAGACAGCTATATCAGGGTCCTTTCAGCAAAAAATCTTGCTAGTGTATGCAATGGTTTCAGCGTTTGGAAGCTGATTGTGGGATGGATCCCCGGGTATGGCAGTCTCTAGATGGTCCATCCTTTCGTCTCAGCTCCAAACTCTTTCTCTGTAGCTCCTGCCATGGGTGCCTTGCTTCCAATTCCAAGAAGGGGCAAAGTATCCACACCTTGGTCTTTGTTCTTCCCGAGCTTCATGTGCATTGCAAATTCTATCTTATATCTTGGGTGTTCTAAGTTTCTAGGCTAATATCCGCTTATCAGTGAGTACATATCATGTGAGTTCTTCAAGGAAAGGTAACTCTACTTAAATGTATATAGTTGCCTAATTTATAGTCAAATCTTAGAAAATAAAAACTTAACAAATGTTGCCACATTCGTATTCATGAGGTGAAATTTGACTTTTATATTCTTGGTATTACATAATTTTCTGTGTATTTGCATCCTTTTCATTTTATTCACGAAGTTTATACTATAATAGTACTGTATTACATTTCCTTAGGTTTGCTACTATATGTTTCATATTTTAAGCTATTATATTGAGTGCAATTGTTTTTCTTATATTCTATTTTATTTTATAGAAGTTATTATATTGTTCTATTTTTAAAATGTGCAAATATTTTTATTAATGTGAACAAACTGTAGTACGTTTATCTTTCTCCATGAACAATTTATATAAAAAATGAAAATATTTTCCTTTTCCTTTTAAATCTTCTTTATTCCATCGTTTCTGTTTTGTACTGTCTAGAAGTAGATATAAAAATACTAAACATATGTGTTAAAGTGAACAGTATGTGTGGTCTCTCATCTCAAAGAAAAAAAAATGCTTAGCTTTTAACAGCTAAGTACCACGATCTCCAACACACTTGTCTTCTCCTTCCAGTGCTTCAGAATAGATGAGAGTGATCTGAAACCAGCCCCTTCCTTTCTATTATTACCCTTTGGAGAAATTTTATTATGATAAATTACCACGCATGTTAAAGTATCCTGAAATGAAACAAACATGTCATGGTGTCTCTGCATCATCAGCACCTCCTAGATAAAGGACACAAACCAAAAATCTATATAGTTTAATTTTTTTATTATCTTTTAACCTTGCATGATATCTACCTGTTACTTTGTACATTATCCTTTAACTAAAAAGATAGTTTCTGCCTCTTACTTGTAAATACTATTTCTAAAACGATGGTTTTCAAATGACCATCCAGTGCTCATAAACACAGCATTTTCAGAACATCACTCTGACTAATTCTCGACATATAGACCCAGCCTCTGTCCAAAACAGTAGTGGTTTATCATGCCAATCTGTGTAAAGACAGAGAGCTGATAATAACCACAACCTAAACTGTGTTGGAACTTTATCCTCAGCAGCTGTGTCTTTGATTTCCTCTCCTGCAGTTTCGTCCTTGATTTTTGTGGTTTATGATGGCCTCTCACTGTATCTGAACACAGAGAGAACCCACCATTGCTGGCTTGACAGCTTTTCTGCCTTTCTCACACTGGCATTTGTTCAGTTGGGGATTGAGCCTATGCTCTCGGTTCCCTCAGGTGTCTGCTCACATTTCCCTGTTGTATTGCACCTGCCTAGATAAACTTAGTATAAAGCAGATTAACTCAGAAATCCTGATTTCAGCATTGCTAACTCGATCTTTTTTTGAAATATATGATATACTCTTTAATATAAATCATAACATATTAGAAAAAGGGATTTTTACCAACTCCATTTCAAATGTTTACGAAATAGAGGAGGATTTTGGAAGATTTTTAAAATTGTAAATAAAAACAAGAGTAAAACTAAATAATGAATGCTTTAATTCTCCTTAAACTTGTTCAAATATTTTAACAGATTACGTTTAGATTTTTATAAAACCACAAATGCAGCCTAAATTAAATTGATTTGTCAGCAGTCACAATTGTTATTTTAGATCCTAATGGTTAAGAACACAGTACAGAATAATATTCTCATTACTTTTAAATGATCCCTGAGTAATTGATTATTCATCTACCAAGGGATTTATTATATAGACAGAAAAAAAAGATAAATAAAAAAGGAAGGAAAGAAATGTTCATACTTCCTCGAGTGTCTTTTTTTTTTTCCATTTTTTATTAGGTATTTAGCTCATTTACATTTCCAATGCTATACCAAAAGTCCCCCATATCCACCCACCCCCACTCCCCTGCCCACCCACTCCCCCTTTTTGGCCCTGGTGTTCCCCTGTACTGGGGCATATAAAGTTTGCAAGTCCAATGGGCCTCTCTTTCCAGTGATGGCCGACTAGGCCATCTTTTGATATATATGCAGCTAGAGTCAAGAGCTCCGGGGTACTGGTTAGTTCATAATGTTGTTCCACCTATAGGGTTGCAGATCCCTTTAGCTCCTTGGCTACTTTCTCTAGCTCCTCCATTGGGAGCCCTATGATCCATCCATTAGCTGACTGTGAGCATCCACTTCTGTGTTTGCTAGGCCCCGGCATAGTCTCACAAGAGACAGCTACATCTGGGTCCTTTCAATAAAATCTTGCTAGTGTATGCAATGGTGTCAGCGTTTGGATGCTGATTATGGGGTGGATCCCTGGATATGGCAGTCTCTACATGGTCCATCCTTTCATCTCAGCTCCAAACTTTGTCTTTGTAACTCCTTCCATGGGTGTTTTGTTCCCAAATCTAAGGAGGGGCATAGTGTCCACACTTCAGTCTTCATTCTTCTTGAGTTTCATGTGTTTAGCAAATTATATCTTATATCTTGGGTATCCTAGGTTTGGGGCTAATATCCACTTATCAGTGAATACATATTGTGTGAGTTTCTTTGTGAATGTGTTACCTCACTCAGGATGATGCCCTCCAGGTCCATCCATTTGGCTAGGAATTTCATAAATTCATTCTTTTTAATAGCTGAGTAGTACTCCATTGTGTAGATGTACCACATTTTCTGTATCCATTCCTCTGTTGAGGGGCATCTAGGTTCTTTCCAGCTTCTGGCTATTATAAATAAGGCTGCTATGAACATAGTGGAGCATGTGTCCTTCTTACCAGTTGGGGCATCTTCTGGATATATGCCGAGGAGAGGTATTGCTGGATCCTCCGGTAGTACTATGTCCAATTTTCTGAGGAACCGCCAGACTGATTTCCAGAGTGGTTGTACAAGCCTGCACTCCCACCAACAATGGAGGAGTCTTCCTCTTTCTCCACATCCACGCCAGCATCTGCTGTCACCTGAATTTTTGATCTTAGCCATTCTGACTGGTGTGAGGTGGAATCTCAGGGTTGTTTTGATTTGCATTTCCCTGAGTGTCTTATAGTTAGATGTTCTACAATCATAAAAGAAAAAAAAATGTTATGGGCATGACTGAAAATTTTTCTCATTTGTTTCTGACCAGAATTAACCTCGCTCTTTTTTCTGCACAATTTAAATGAAACATCCAGACATGAAGTGATTAGGTATGAGAAACATGCTTACTTCTGTGAGTTAAACTTTCATAAGCAGAGAAAAATTGCAGAACATTCTAAGACCTTCACAAATTCTCAATGAGTATTACTGAGAGTTTTTAAAGTAATAGAAGAAGAAAAATGTTTTTTCTTTTTACCTATCATTTACTTCACTAAACAACAATGATATGTCTTATATAAGGCAGTTATACAAACTTAATAGTTTCATTTAAATATACTTCTTAAATTTTATCAATATGACTTTTTACTTAGTTTCCAAATAGCAACATTATACACATATTGTCAGCCTCATGAAGAAAAATAATGCAGATAAATAAATTTTATATTTCAAAATTAATGGTACAGTTTGCAATGCCAAAATGAAATAAAATTATGTCACAAAGAATGCATTTTCAGAAGAGAGTGAGAGTATGTATGAAAGACCTAGATTTAAAATGCTCTAATCATTTGGCTCATGTAATTCTTACAAACAACAGAAACTCTTCTTTTTGCTGACTTTCTTTATTATGTGTCAGCTGTAGCACCTGAAGACTATCTTAAGACACATTGTTTTTGGTTCTTTTTGTTTTTTCCTTTGCAATTTGTACAAGTGCAATGCAGCATGTTAGAGTCAAGCTAATAATGCTAGCATAATCCTGTTTTCATAAACAGGAAAGTGGGGGTCAGTGATTGCCTTTCATTTATATCTGTATGAAAATGGGTGTTCCCTCTTTACTGAAGCTGCAGATGAATTAAGCCTCTCTAGAGACAAATGAGGATGTGTACCTGGCCCAACCTGTTGTTGCCTTCTGGCTACTCATTCTAATAAGGCTATAGAGTCTTGCTAATTTAACAATGAGAATTTGAACATTAAAGATTCATTACCTTTGATTTTCTTGAAGTACTTTTAACAAACAACATTCTTGTGACAAGCCAGTATTGACTGAATAGCTTATAAGTATAGCATTATATCCAGTTACAACACAATAATATTTAGACTTATGATGATTAAAGAATATGTAATTATTTAATTGTAGTGAAAGAAACCAAAATGTGTAAGTAATTATATCTTTACTATTAAAGGATAGAACAACGACTTAAAGTAAACTTCTATATCTATTGTACTTTGAGAAAAAACAGAATTGTGATAATTAAAATGGAAGCATATTATTACTATTTTGCAAATAAAATATAGTTAATCTTTATAAGTCAGTTCTAAGGCTTAAGGTAGAACACTATTCCAATCGCACTCTTTCCTCAGAAAGCACAATTTAAAATTTTCATGTGGACATCATCTATTTGCTACCTATCCTATTAATTTCTGTTCCTTCACTTTATCTTTCAACATCACTGAATATTGATGTCCTTTGAGGCTGGCAAAAGGGAGTTACTCATTATTTTACTTAAACAAAATGGCCCTTTTAACCAAATCCTCAAACCTAAATGAAATTCAGTTAAGAGTTATGTCCCATCCATAGCCAATCCACACCATGTGAAGGTATAATAAAATGACCTAGATGCATGAGAAACACAAGTAAGAGCCTGCTTTGAAAATCTTCTTTGATTTGCATTATTGGGAAGTAGAGTCATCTTTAAGCTCACATGTAGCAGTGAGAAATACCTAGGAGCCAATGCATGGATATTTTTAGACATTGGACTGCTCAAATTAGTATCAGTCAAGCAACTGGCATGTGGCATATATACAGATGGATCACAGCAGCCTATCACCAGCTGAGAATGGCAGATACTTAAGCAAGCCTGACACTTGGGAGACAGATGGTGAAAAAGATGATTATAAATATCCTCTGGATTTTTAAAGCTTTCATAATACTGCCTCTGTTGTCAGTGCAAAGATGGGCTTATCTTTCTTGTCATTCTTTCTGTCTTTATAGGTATAATACACATATACATACAGACAGCTAGTATTCTTGCGTTAATTTCCTGGTCACTCTTCAGGTTGGTTTAAAATCCATCTTGTTAGAAGAAAATTATATTATTATCATACATAACTTCTGACACTCTCAAGATGGGTAGGCTGCATGACAGTGACAAAATGATATATTTTTTTACTGCCTCTATAAAGAGAGAAAGTAGTTAAATAATATATATATATAAATGAGCATGAGTTTTGTATCAGGAAAAAAATAAAATCACACTGAAGTTCTGCCAGTACCAAGCAGAATGTTGGTACGTTTTCAATGCTTCAACTTGTTTATAGAAATTAAAAGGCCCCATCTCCAGCAATCATCCCCTTATCCTAGGTCCCTGCTCCAGCAGGCATTCCCCAAGAAACCATCATACACACACACACACACACACACACACACACACACACACACACACACACACACCAATTTAAAAAACAAAACAAAACAGAGAAGCAAGTAAAATAACATCAGATTACCAATTTTTCCTCCTCTCTTTCAAATCTAATATCTCAGTACTACCCGAAGCTCTGTACTAAACCACCTGTTGTGGCATCACTTCCCTTGAGACCCCATCTGCAGCAGATGACAGAGTTCTCCTTCAAAATTCCCCACAACACATTCCAGCATCCAACTCAAATAGGCAATCCTTGAGAACCTGACAGCCAAGCTTGCCAGAGGGAAAAGGAGGCCAGGAAAGTTGGTAGGTGATATTTGGGTCTTAAGTCTCCCTCCTTTCATCTGAATCCAATTACCCTAGTCTCATACCAGGATCTGTAGCAGATTACCTTTGCTGGACTCTTCCCCACTCTACGACTCCATTCCTAGGAGATTAAGAAGATCCTAGTATAGCATGCTGCTTTCTTATCTTCTGTGTACCCTCCACTTGGCTCTATTCCTACTTCTTGTCTATGCTCATTTCCAAATATCAGCTCCTAATACCTAGAAACACATTCTAATTGGTCTCCTCAGTAGTCACACATAGCAGGATTCCAGCAGCACAAATATCCAGAAAATCTAGGGCACTTGACAGGTCTAAATCTAAGAATAATAGAAACAGAGAAATGGTTTCTCAGTGGAGATTGTAAAAGCTCTAAGAGACTATGGATGCCAGTCAAGACTACTACAGTGAGAAAACCTTTCAGTTACAGTAGATGGAGAATAAAATACATTCAAAAGTAAACAAGTATAAGCCATTTATACATACAACTCAGCTCACCAGAATGCTCTAGAAAGAAAACATCAACCTGAAGAGGTTAACCACACCTAGAGATACTTAATTGTAAGGCAGCAGATAAAAAGAAAGAAAGAAAGAAAGAAAGAAAGAAAGAAAGAAAGAAAGAAAGAAAGAAAAACAAAAAAAGACCACAAGGATGAATAACAGGTGTCAACAAACTCTGCTCATTGATAACTGTCAACACCAGTGGTTTCAAGGTCCTAATGAAAAATAAGTATAATAATAGAATGGATGTAGAAACAGGGTCCATCTTTCTGATATATTCAAGAAGTACATCTTAACATCAAGGATAGACAGGAAGGAAAAAGAAGTAAGTAAGCCAGTGCATCCATATAAAAAGGGAATTTCACTCTGGAAAAAAACTACTTTTAGGTGTTGGTCACATGCCCACATTTAGATAGACAACAGAAAAGGAAATCAAATATATTGTCATAAGTTCCTTGTCTCGTCTCGTGGGACATTCTTTTGTTTCTGTTTTATGAGTATGTTTTTATTCAATGAAAATGGATTTTCCCCTCTTACATGCTATATTTTAATTATTGTTTTCTGTCCTTCTAGTTTCTTCTCACCTCCTCTTCCATCAGGATTCACTTTCTCTCTGTTTCTCACTAGGAACAAACAGGATTCTGTGGGGTAATAATAAAATATAACAGTAAGATAAAACAAAAGTCATCACATTGTAATTTGATACAAACAAAGAAACAGAAGGAAAACAGCCACAAAGAAGGTATTAAAAATACAAATACATATTCATTTGCACACTCAGGAATTTCATAAAACACCAAACTTGAAACCATACTATATTTGCAGAGGTACAGACCCATGAAGGTCCTGTGCATGCCACCTTAATGCTAACATAGAGGCCCTTGTTTTCTTGGTGTTCTCCATCCCCTCTGTCCTTTACACTTTCTGCATCTTTTTCTGCAGAGGTCTGCTGAGGTCTGAGGGAAGGATTTAATAGAGATGGTGCTGAGTGTCCCCATGTCTCCCACCTTCAGATTAATGTCTGGCTGAGAGTTTCTATATTTGTTCCCATCTGCTGCAGGGTGAAATTTCTATCATGATGGCTGAGCAAGGCTCTGATCTACGAGTATGGCAGAATGTCCTTAGGAGTCATTTTCCTGCTACATTATTTTATTTAGAAGGGTAATATTTGATTTTCCCTAATTCTGGGTCTAATGGTTTCTGGTTCTCGGTCACTCAAGCAATGTTGGATGTGGGTTCCATCTCCCTGTAGCTTGGGCCTTAAGTCATAGCAGATATTAGTTGATTACTCCCACACACTTTCTTTTCGTCTTGCAGACAGGACACAATTATAGATCCAATTATTTATGTTTGGTGTTTACATTTCACTTTTTGGTATTATTCAAATTTAATTTCTATAACAAAGACACTATAACACACTGATAAAGCCTCCTTGCTGGCACCAGCTCAATATTTCCATGTTCATTGAGTTATTTAGGTGTTGTCATTAGCAGTGAATCTTTTCTGTCAGTTTGTGAAGAGCACCGTATAGTCTTAACAATTGGTCTGAGATTTTGGGGTGATTCCAATGGGACCCCTTTGGCCAACCACTCAGATATAGTTCAGTCCCACATTTTGTGAAAAGAGAAGTTCAGTTGAGGCTCTGTCTTCCCCCAGTATTTGGTGATTCCAACTGTCATTACTATACCCTCTTGTCTCTAAATTTATACCTAACTTTTGTGTTTATACAGTTTATAGCTTGATTATCATTTACTTAAAGGCTATTATCCACACATATCATATATATAGCTTTCTGGGTCTGGAATGCCTCACTCAGGATGAATTTTCTTAGGTCTTTACATTAACCTGTGAATTACTTTTTGGTGGATAATCTAATCATAAATGAATATTAAAATTGGAAAGTGTACTTTCTGCACTTATTGGAATGACTAAGTAGATTTTCATTTTGATTGGTGCTGTGTTGCATATTAAGGTATATTTTCTTCATGAGGACAAATCCATTTTGGTGATGATGTTTGATCCCTTTCATATGCTGTTCAATTATTTTCTCATGTCACTTTAAAATATTTGGGGTACTCTGGCATTATATTTTTCTCATAGTATTTGGACTGATACACACACACACACACACACACACACACACACACACACACACACACAAACACACACACACACAGACACTGACCTCACAAAACTGGAAGTTATCACTTTCTCATTTTTCATATGACTTTAAATCACAATAGTACTAGTTTATCTTTGAATTTTCATAGAATTGAGTGGTAAATTTCTTTTCTTGGAAGTTAAGGATTAGGATCACTCACTCATTGGATACATTCTACTATCACTGGGAGAGTGTGCTAAAATTTTCTTCTATCATATCCAATATGAAAATAAATGAATAAACATAGCCAGATTAAAATAGCAGTAAACTATTCTTCTACCATTGTTCTTGATGTGAATGAAGAAAGGAAGAAAAAAGAAATTAAGAAAGAACGAAAGAAAGAAGGAAAGACAGAGAGAGAGAAAGAAATTCTAAAGACAATGAGAAAAAGTTTAGAACTAATAAACATAGTAAATTCAGTTACAAAATATAAAAATCAACATGTAGATTTGTTATCTTTTCAATGAGTACTATAGTTAATATGAACTAACCAGTACACCCGGAGCTTGTGTCTCTAGCTGCATATGTATCAGAAGATGGCCTAGTTGGCCATCATTAGGAAGAGAGGCCCTTTGGTCTTGCAAACTTTATATGCCTCATTATGGGGAACGTCAGGGCCAAGAAGTAGGAGTAGGTGTGTAGGGGAGTGGGGTGGGGGGGAGGGTCTGGGGGACTTTTTGGGATATCATTTGAAATGTAAATGAAGAAAATACCTAATTAAAAAATAACTTAATCCAATTATAGGTCAGAATTGTGAATGTAGGACGCTCCCCCTTCCTCATTTGATGCCCTGTCTTCCTGCTGGAGGTAAGCTCTATAAATCCCCTCTCCCTATGGTTGAGCATTTCATCTAAGGTCCTTCTCTTTGACTCCTGAGACTCCCTCACCTCCCAGGTCCCTGGTGTATTCTGGAGGTCCTTCCAACATCCTATTTCCTGAGGTTGCCTGTTTCCATTCTTTCTGCTAACTCTCAGGGCTTCAGTTTTTTCCTTCACCCAATACAAGATCAGGTTCCACTCTCCAGCCCGCTCCCTCCACTCTTGTTCGCTCCCAGGTCCCTCCCTCTCTCCCCACTTGTGATTGCTTTCTTCTCTCTTCCAAGTGGGATTGAGGCATCCTCACTTGGGCACTTCAGTATTCCTGTCTGAAAGAATTACAGGAATGAAAATGAAGAGGAACCTGAGGAACATGAAGGTCAAGTTACAGGCCCAAAGTGGGATCTAGCTCAAGGGGAGGTCCCAAGGCCTGACACTATTACTGAGGCTATGGAGTGCTCATAAAAAGGGACTTATCATGACTGCACTCTGAAAGGCCCAACAAGCAGCTGAAAGGGTCAGATGCAGATATTTACACCCCGCCAATGGACAGATGCAGTTGACCCCTGTTGTTGAATTAGGGAAAGACTGAAGGAAGCTGAGGAGAAGGGCAACACTGTAGGAGGACCAGCAGTCTCAATTAATCTGGACCACTGAGATCTCTCAAACACTGGACCACCAGCCAGGTAGCATATACCAGCTGCTATGAGGCCTCCAACACACATACAGTAGACAACTTCCTGTTCATTCTAACCCTCAATAGACTGGAGGCCCAAGGGAGTTTAATAGTCATGTGGGGTGGGAGATGTCGGCATCCCCATGGAGACAGGGGGTTGGGGATAAGGTTTGTGATGTGGAGCATTTGGAGGGTGGATGGGGGATGGGAAATGGAATATGGAGTGCAAAATAAATTAATTAAATTAATCAAAACAAGGGGAACAGACAATAAAAAAAAGAAGCAGAATGTTAAAGACAAAACAAGAAACAAACAAACAAGAGACAAAAACCTTAATCCAAGAAGTAAAAAAGTCCCTTCTTTTAAAAATTTGGAAACATGCTAGCATGGTTGTGTTGACTGTTCCTAATGTTTGTAGATATGAAAAGAATCAGGCTTGATACTTTAAAAAATGCAACTTCAAATTATCTCTGTAAAGATAAACAAGTCTCATGAGGAGCTACATATGGATAAGTAAGCAGTTTCTTTGGTGAATTTAACTTACTGTTTGTCACAAAATGATTAGTACCTTCGACAAAATTTATAACCTTAACTTAAATTTCTATAGCCTTAAAGGCTAGAGACTCCTTGCTGGTTACGTCAAAAATTTCTATGTATTGGTTGAAAGGATAAAGATACATAAACTGTATAATATAGAACTAGGAATGAATACTAAGTTTCTCATAATATAGACATTTCAATAGAAAGATATGGTGAATTATATTTGAATATGAGCATTTTATGTTTGTGTATGTTAAAAAGAGTACTTTTGCTAGTAAAAAAAGAATGCTAGATGCAATTTCTCATTTATCAGATGTCATGAGCCTCTAGATTTAAACTTAGCTGCTCTATCAACCAAAACTTAATTGCAGAACCATAAAATTTATGAACTGATTATTCCATTCTTCATTAGTAGTTACCCCGTTTAAAGTTTTATGAATCATTTTATAGTTTTATTGTTAAGTTACCATATATTTTCTGATAGAACCTAAATGTTTGCATCAAAACCATTGAACACTAAATTTTCTATAACTTTTACACATGGCAACAGCTTTGTCATTTCATATCCAGGAGTTTTGTCTAAAATATACAAAAGCTTTATGTTACTATGTCTTTTAAGATGTCCTATTACTAATACTGTAACCAAACTTCATAACTAAATAATATACATTTGTTCAAAATGGTTGTAATTTGTTATCTGTGATTTTATTATTAACACATATTAGAGAAGTTCATTTCTATGCCAATGGAGCCTCTTATTTATGAGTATAGAAAGTGTGAACCACTAAAAAATTTAAAAGACACTGAGTAGGCAATCTGTGTAATCTTCACATATTTAAGGGGTTTAAACCACATATGCCTATAAGCATTTCTGGTCATAGATATGATACATGCTGATTATCTCTAAACTCTATTAAGAGTTATTGTCCATTCTCTTTGTCCTTTTACATTTTTATCATCATGTGTGTTACAAACTCTTTGACTATCTCAGTAGATGAAGACAGTAACAAAGTTATTCCACCAGTTTTTCAAGGACCAGAATCAGGGGCATCTTGGCTGGACATGTACAGATTCTGGCTCGCCTGAAAGATGTAGATTCATAGAAAGATTTAAGTTTCTCACAAATGGGTCTTTAAATAGGTGTCTGACATGAGTTGGTACTAGCTTCCTCACAGGAGGAGATCTATGCGATAGCAAGGAAGCAAAGATTAAGATTCACTGTATTTGTTCAAACTAATTTTATAACAATATATTTGTTACATTCTCTATATTCACTATTCTCTCTAGTTAATAAATTGATTATATATTCATGAGCAAAATAAACCCTTCACATTTCAACATGCAGTCATTGTTAATTAATAGTGTGAGAGATTCCTATAGGAACAATAAAACAAAGGCCAGGTAATGTATGCTGGAATTTCTAGATATGGTTATATATTGAGAGTTCTGACAATAACTTCCTTAACCTTTGGATGGGTTTAAAACATCAAATAATGAGGAAATGACAAAGGTAGAAAGTAGACACTACTTGGAGAAAGTAGATCACTGGAGTCATGTTGTTAGGGTTCATGAGTTGCGCTGGAATTTTGATATATTCCTTATGTTTTGCTTGGTTTTGTTTCTATCATGAAGTGAGAGATGCTATGTTTCTGTGTTCTGCCTACCATCTTGAACTGATAACTTGAATTTGTGAGCCACAAATATTGGGTGGGTAGGGAAGTGGGGGGGAGGGTATGGGGGACTTTTGGGATAGCATTGGAAATGTAATTGAGGAAAATATGTAATAAAAATATTTAAAAAAAGAAAAAAAAATATTTGCTCTTTAAGGAGATTCTGTAAGTTACTTTCTTATAACAATGCGAAAAATAAGATGATGATTGAAAACTGTTTATATACATCTATACACGTTTTCAAAATTCACACATGCATTCAGTATGAAATGGAACAGATAAGTCATCTGAATCCTCTTGTTTGACCTTTTCAAAGATGTTCTTTTTTATTATATCAAATTCTTTGGGCATACGGCCTATATATCAATAAACTGTATTTCATTCAACTAAAGGACTCAAAATATATTTACTTTTACATTTTGATGTATAAGTGTATGAAGCAAATGAATCCCGTATTATTTAAATACTGTATGCTTTCATAAGGAACAAATAAGTCATTCAGGAAAAAATTAAGCATTCAAAATGTGTTTATATTTTCTTTAAGACAGGGTTTCTCTGTGTAGCCCTGGTTGTCCTGGAACTCACTCTGTAGATCAGGCTGGCCTTGAACTCAGAAATCTGCCTGCCTCTGCCTCCCAACTGCTGGGATTAAAGGCATGTGCCACCATTGCCTGACTGTGTTTATATTTTTAACTTAGTAATACTGACAACTTTCACATTTAAGCTTGCATGATGTTCACTGTGCTGGGCATTTTAGTGTTTATTTCATTCGAATCAGTTACAAGCTCTTAGTAAATTCCTGACATAATTATCTTTAAATGACAATTTAACACAGTGTAGGTTCATCTGAGAAGAAGGCCTTGATTGAGGTCAAATGGACCTGTGGTTATGTCTTGTCAAGGACTATCTTCATTATTAATTTATGCAGGAAAGCGGTAGCAGGAAGCATCTTTCCCTGAGAGCTGGTTCTGTGATGTGTAAGAAGCAAAGCTTAACCTGTTCCTGAATGAATAAGCTAGTAGTAGCATTCAGACATGCTTTCTACTTTGCTCTTGGTCTGAGTTCCTTCTCTGAATTCATATTTTAGCTACTGTTCTTGTACTGTGAAAAGATGCCATAGGCAAGGCTACCTATAAAGAAATCATTAATCAGGGATTTGATTACACTTTCAGAGGGTTTATCCATAATTATCATGGCAGAGACCATGGCAGTAAGCAATCAGGAGATATAAACAATAACTGAGACCATAAATAGATATCTGTATGCAGGAAAGAGGTGTAAAGCGAGCAAGTCTGAACCTGGAATGGGTTTTTGAATCCTCAATGCCAACTCCAGTGATAGACCTCATCTTATAGGGCACACCTCTTATTTTTTGCTAAACAATCCACTAACTAACTGGGAAAAAATATTCAAACATGTTAGCCTATAGAAATCGTTCTCATTCAAACCATCACACTTTTCTCAAAAAGATGAACCTGAAAGTGTAAGTCAAAACAAAACAACACAACACCAAAAAAAAAAAAAAAAAAAAACAAAGCCAACAAACAAAAACAGTAATAAAACAAATAACAGTAAAAAACAAACACAAAACCAAACCAATTTCTTCCTAAAGTTATGTTTGGTCATAGTATTTTGTACACAGAATAATGCCCAAATATGAAGTTTATCATTCCAAGTGATGATGGATCACATAAAAGAGAAAGATGAGTACCAGCTGTCTTCATTCTTCCTGGCTGTGCACACATATGACCACTGGCATTTTGCTCCTAGAGCTGTCTCTTCCTTGCATCATGGATTGCATCTCTATACTGCAAGCCAAGATGAATTGTTCCTTATTCAAATGGCTGTTGTCAGGTAGTCCCTCTCAGCAATCATCAAGCTAACTAATGTATTATATGTTAAGTCTTATTTTTATCTTTTGGAGGAACTTTGATACTGTGGTTTGTAATGGTCAATGGTTACATTACTTTGCATTTCCACCAATAGTATACATGAAATCTCATTTCCTTTACACTTTAGAACACTCAGATTTTGGATTTTTCCACTATATGTTTTGTCTTTCTACTTGAAATAAGATGAGGTCTGATTTTAAATCTCCTAAATAGTGGCATTCCCTATTTTGATACCATTTACTGTAAAGCCTATTCTTTTTCCTGACATGTACTATTTTAACACATAATTTCTAAGACATACACAATGTATTTTGGATGAAAAATGGAATATATAAATAATAAGTATCCCTAGCAAGAAGAAACAAACAATAAACAGAACAGAGAAAGCCATATAAAGTCCAGGAAGAGGGAAAATATTTCAAGGATAATGACAAGATAAAAACGGGAATATTTGTTTCATGATATCTTATTGAGTTTAGTAGTACGAGTTTGGTCATTTCTGAATGAAAACTCAGACATCAACATAAAACAAATGCAGAAAGCATATCTGTGGGAAAATGATTGAGCCTTTCCTTATTTACATGAGTGTTCATTTCCCATCAGGCCTACATTCTTTGATCTTGGAAATATTTATTCATGTCTCATAACCTGATCCTGAGACATTTACTAAGCAGATTTCTTGAAGCTTACTTGCCAAAGATATAGCAGAGTCAGGTATAAAACACATACCACACATCAAAGGCTCTGTTGCTTCACTGTATCAAACTATTTTCATAAACTGAGTCAAGAAGATTCTCTCTAAAGATGCAAGCTGAAAAGTCAGTAATAAATATATAATATACATATATATTATATGTAGTGTACATAGTATATACATAATATAATATAGTGCATAAATATATACAGTATAGTGCAATGGTTTATTTAGATCTTTATTTATTCATAGAATATCATGAAGGTTGGTATCATCCTTTAATATTTCAAATCATAATTGTTAGATGATTTTTTACTCAACCTCTGTTTAGAGTAGTCAATAACCAGCCTCAATAGTATGTATGCACTCACTAACAGGGAACAGAGGGAGGCAGGCAAAGGCATCATTGTTTTTTCTTAGACACTCTTAGGTCTGGACTGGTATCAGAAACTGCGGCTCATGCTGGGGTGGGGTGTTCCTCTTCAGCTAATCCTCCTAGAGAAGACTTGCACTCACCCTGATCTTATCATGCTGACAACCAAGATTAATTATGACAAGAACAAGCCTTGCATATTCTAGAAAGTGAATGAAGACCTCAGTCACTCCCAGTATTGTGTGGAACGTCAAAAAGAATAAGAAGTTACATGACAGCCCTTGACTGTGATTTTAATGTATGTAGACAATTTTGTAATCTAGATTCACCACTTAGGTAATGTAATGAGCAGTAGAGTGGGCACCTCTGGGGGGAAAATGATAGAGAGAGAAAGAGAGCCGTTATTACCTCCATTACTCATAACAGAGAGCAAGATCCTTGGCAACAGACCAAGAGCTGGTAACTGGACTAATTGTTTCTAAGGGCAATGGTGCTGGGATGATTGCCTGACACTTGATCAGTTGTGCTGACTCTTGTTTCTGTCCTTTACCGTAATAAGAAGCAGCAGCTGTTGAATGAGAATGCTGTTGAATGGCAGTGGCACTTTGAGGAAACTGTCCTTGCCACCCATCTAGTTTAGCCAAGGGATTCCTAGGCTCTTGCAAAGTAAAAAGGAATCACAGATATAGATAAGAACACAGCATCTGACAAGACCCAAGCCCCTTATAAAGGTATTATGCCAATGTCCCAGGTTTGGGTATAACATTAGCATAATCACCACAATGGCTACACTGTTCATGCAAAAGTGTTGTTTCTCCAAGCCAATATTCAATGCTTAGGTGAGACTAGCCTTGCATTATTATGGAAGCTTGACTTCCCTAGAAGTTATTGCCTTGGTGGTATCCAGTGTAGTGGAAAGAATAGCAGTTTTGTATGTCAGATTAGAGTTGGTGGTCTAGTTTCTAGAAGGCAGGATAAAAGTTTGCCAAAATCACAAAACTGAAAGCATGTCTGTGAACTTATGCCTGAATCTGGACAGGTGTGTGTGTGTGTGTGTGTGTGTGTGTGTGTGTATTTTTGGTGTGTCTGGATCCTATTTGGTGTGGACTAAATTAAACACAACAGCACAGACTGACATAAACTCATTTCTTAAAATGAGGTGTAAGTTGCTTTGAGACTCTTAAAAGTGTCTGTGTGTCTCTTCTCTCTCTCTCTCTCTCTCTCTCTCTCTCTCTCTCTCTCTCTCTCTCTCTCTCTCAAACTTCTGGAGTTAAGAAGGAAAGTGAATTCTTGACTTTTCATAGATTGAACAATTCTCTTCTGACCAAATAACTTTCACACTTTTCACTAAAGTGGCCACTTCATAAGTTGTATGTGAGTGACTAATTTTGTATTTGCATATCAAATAAAGCTCCACAAGAAAATGCACATATCTCATGGAGAAAGTTGCACCCAAGCTAAGGCTGATATTCCAAAGCCTTTACAATGACTGAGATTATCTGGGTGAATATAAACCATGTTTCTATACAGATTTGGATAAATTATAGCTAAAATTTTGCTGAAAATGAAACAAAAGAAAGTATTATCCAATTGTAGTATTTAAAACCATTACTAGACAATTCCTGGCTTAATGAGGATGGAAGTTTTGAATTTCAGTAATTTTGAGTATGAGAGAATGAATGTGTGAGACCACAGCATCAAATTCTTGGGAACCCCATGTAATACCATGTCTGTTCGTCCCACTTATTGAAAATATCACATTGGGTTCTTATTGTAGAGATAAATCACCTTTTATCTCCAACCAATTGGTAGCCAATCTTAAACCTGGTAAGCTTCAGAAATGAGAAGAGTTGAAATGCCTATTGTGGTATAGTTGAGGGGAAAAAATTGGGAATCAGGTGTTAGTTTTAATTTTTGAAATCTTTGTTACTTACTTGAACTAGAAGCAAGGTTATAGATTCACAGGAATTGATTGTGTTCAGTCCATAGATTTAATTTAATTTTGACACTTGACTAATGAAGCCCACTTATAGTAAGACCTTGTGTAAAATAAAATAAAGTACAATACAATTAAATAAAATCCCCCAAACAAACAAACAACATGAAAACAGACAAAAGAACATTTGACAGTGAGACTAGCAAGAAAGTAAACTTTAACACTTTATTTGAATATGACTTTTCCCCACAGGCTCCTATGGGTAAATGCTGGTTTTATAGCTGTTATTGCTGTTGTAGGAGGAAGTGGAAACTCAGTAGATAAAGTAACTGGGTACTTTAGGTTTTATATCCACTTCATTCCTATCTGCTCTCTGTTTCTTACTGAAGTAATGTTTGCTGAGAAGCCATATGCCTGCTGCCATTTCTGTCCTTCAATGATGGTGTCTATCCAAGGTGAACTATAAGGTACAACAGACACTTCCTCCTCAAGTTGCTTGTCTGTTATCAGGTCACAGCAATAAGGAAACTAGTGAATTCACCCTTTTTTTTTTTGTTTCGGGACATGAAGTAGTACAGAGCTAATAAATATATTTATGAAGGTTATGTCAAAATAGAACTATCAAATGATCCAGTAATCAGGGCATAAGAAAACTCCTCCCACACATATTACATCACTATTTAAAGCAGCCAGTGTGCCAATTGAACCTAATGGGGAGAATGAATGAATGAATGAATGAATTGGTTATTATAGATAACCAATAGACTATCATATAACCATGGCAAAAGGGAAATTTTGTTGCTTAAGGCATCTTGTGGTAACTAGAGAAAAAGTGGCATATTGCTTTTGTTACTTAAGTGTTCTGATTTTGGGTAGTTGAAGAAGGGCACCGAGAAGATGGTTAATGGGTAAGAACCTGAAGTTTGGATAAAATTATCAATATTAAAAAGCATGTTACCACCATAATTATATAAATACTTATAATTCTATAAGTAGAATTTTGAGTGACCTTAATACAAAGAAACAACAAATTCCTAGGAGACCATATTATTAAGATCTGGTACTACTTAGCATAAATAAGTGCACTTTTTCTTTAAATTTATTAATTTGATCATGTTAATAGAGTGTAAGTGTCCATTCACATTGTCAAGTATATCTCAGTTTATATTAAAATCAAGGCATATGATTCTAAGACAGTGCCTGTGCAACTTACTATGACTATAAATGATCAATACTTGTGATTTAGGTCAGTTACAACTTTAATAAATACTCTGTAGCAGTCAATATGTGCAGTGAAAGGACAGCTGAATACAACTGAATACAATACTCAGCAGAGATGGCAGCACATGGAGTCTGGTTGCCTGCTGAGACTTGATTAATACTGCACATAAGGAATGTTTTCTTTCACATTTTCTCTTTCATCATTTCCTTTTACTGGTAATTGTTTTTTTCCCCTGACATAATATATATCAATTTTGGAGGAGTCTCATATCATATCACCCCCTCCTATCCTGATCCACCCCTTCTGTCTCTTGTTAGAGAACAATATACTTCTGTTGGGGAGTAATAAACTAATGTATCAGAATTACACAAAACAAACAGAAGCGAAAAAGCTCAAGAGCAGGTATAAGAATTAGAGACCCACTCATTCACACATATGGGGATCCCATTAAAACACTAAATTGGAAGCCACCATATACCCAAAGGGTCTGTAAGATAAAAACAGAGAACATGTATAAATAAATCAATATATTTATATATATATATGGAGGAGCCCTCACATACCACTATGATATAGGAACATTCTAAGATGCACTTGAGCTCATGTTCTGTTAGTTAACTACTACTAGGTATGCAGCCTATCTTTAAAAGCAGAGGATGGCCTTGTCTACCCCATCAATGGGAGGAGAGGTCCTTGTGAAGGCTCAATGTCCCCGTGTAGGGGAATGGCAAGTCGGGGAGGCAATAGTACATGGGTAGGTGGGGAAGTACCCTCATTGAAGCAGGGAGATGAGGGATAGGATAGGGGCTTTCCAGAGGGGAAACCGAGAAAGTTGATAACATTTAAAATGTAAATAAATAAAATATCCAAAATAGTAGCTTGTTCCCCAAGTAAGACTTGCTTGGACAAAACTAAATTTTCATTTGCAAGTGGTTATCAGTTGGAAATGTCTTCTAGGATAGTGATGAATTCATGTGATATTTCTCCTTTGAGCTTTAGGATCCTATCTGAAATGGCACATGTAGGTCCTGTGTGTGTCCCCTCAGTCTCTGTGAGTTCATATTTGCATAGATTCTATTGTTTTAGAAGGCCTTGTTTCTTTGGTGTCTGCTGCCTCCTCTACTGAGATGTTCCATGAGCTCCAAAGGGAGAAATTTGATGGAGATAACCCATTTAGAGCTGAGTGTTCCAAGTCTGGATAACATCTGACTGTGATTCTCTATGTTTGTTCCCATCTGCAGCAGGAGGAAGCTTCTCTGATGATGGCTGAGCAAGGCACTGATCTATGAGTATAGCAGAATGTCACTGGGAATTGTTTTATTGCTCCCTTTTGTTATTTTTTTTATTGAAAATAGATTTTTCTCTCATACAATCCACCCCTACTACATTTCCTCTCCATCTAGTCCTCCCAGTATCCCCCTTTTCAGATCCATTCCTCCTCTGTTTCCTCTTCAGAAAGGAGCAGACATCCAAGAGAAGACAGGCAGTCAGGACAAAACAAGATACAATAAGACAAAGCAAAGCCCTCATACTGAAGCAAGACATCTAAACCCAATAGAATGAAAAGATTCCTAAAGAAAAGGAAGAGTCAGAGATATACCCACTCCTACTGTTTGGGGTGTTCCAAAAACATAATATATACACAGAGAGTCTGGTAGTGACCCATGTAGGCACAGTGCTACTGACTTCAGTCTCTGTGAGCCCATAGGGACCTAGTTGAGTTGATTCTGTGGGACATGTTCTTATATTGTCCTCTATCCTCCTGACTCCTACAATCTTTTATCTCTCTCTCTCTCTCTTCCACTTAATTCCCCATGCTCTGAAGTAGAAGCTTTATGAAGGCCACAGATTTAGCCTCTCTTGTCACATAATATCTGGCTATGGGTCTCTATGCCTGTTTAAATCTGCTACTCGGGGAGGTAACTTTCATGATGACTGGAAAGCAACTTTCAGTAAGTAAAGCAGAATATTAGAAATCATTTTTATTTATTTTATTTTATTTATTTTATTTGTGTTAGATTCTACCCTAGGTCTCACGGCTAAAGTCTTCCATTCCTAGAAAAATAAGCATTTTGGTTTTATCCTGAGTTCCTGGACTATCTAATGTCAGGTTCTTAGTCACCTAAACAGTGGAAGGTATGGGTTGTCTCTTGTGGAGTGGGTCTTAAGAATAATCAGATATGTTATTCCCACAAGCTCTGCGCTGCCCTTACACTAGCAAATATTGTATGTAGTACACCCTTGTAGATAAAAAGATTGTGGCTGGGTTGGTTAGCATTTTATATTTCTTCTTTGGTAGCAAAGGGGTATTTAAATGAGATGATTGTTGAAAAGTGACATAATAAAAACAAAAAAGTCTAATTATTTAAAACTATTTTCCTCCTAAATCCTTAGCTCTTCTCTTTTATTTTAGAGAATCCAAAAGGAATCTCTTGTTTATGAGATTAATCAATAGAAAGATAAACTTCTTAAAGTAATGGACACACTTGTGGACAATGGGAACAGTGGTGGATGAGGCACCTGGGAGCAAAATTCTGGGACATTCAAGGGAGAAGGAGAGACAGAAAGACAAAAGAAAAGTGGGAACTTCAAAAACAGAGGGTCCTTTGAAGTGATCTCCATTTTTCTAAGAAAATTCTAGCAATGTTTTGAATTATTTTTCAATATATCTCAAGGAAAATTGAATTCTCAGATGGGGAAACACGCTGAAATATGAGTCAATCTGAGTGGAATGCTGTGAAAGGGGTTCCAGTTAAGGATCAGCTTACGACAAAATGCAGAGGAGGATCATGTTACAGTAAAAAAAATAATGAAGTCTATGCAAGTGGATATGTGGGAAAAGAAAAACCGAGAGTAGTGTGCACCGTAATTTGGACAGTAGATTTTGTTTTAGGAAGACGAGGGAAAATACAGGGAGCAGATAATCTCTCTTTGTATATATTTATTCAGTCTTTGAATTTTGACTTTTATATGTGTATTAACTTTCTAGTCAGTGAAATGGAACAACAACAAAAAAATGATACGTGGTGAATACTAAACATTTGTTTAGGTGTCTGGGGAAGGGCTGCGAGCTTTGAGGATTCTCACTGAGATTGCTGCTTTTGGAGCTTAAGAAAGACTATCCAGCTAAGTGGACTATCTTTAACATAGTGTCTAACATGGGTATTATGCCATTAAGTTATCCTTTCAAAACAAAGCCACTTGGCCAGTATTACTACCTCCTTGTTATCAGTGACAAGCATGACACATTGAGAGACTGAACAGCTTGCTCAAGTTCATATGGCCTGGATGTCTCAGAACTGGGATTTGAACCTCATACCGAGTCTCTGCAGAACTTGAGATGTAACAAACTTCACTGCTCCTTCCTAAGGGAATTCATGAATATGTAATAGGTAGGAGTAGATACACTATAAAAGAGAAATTAATGACTGGAGATTAATTTTAATTGGAAAGATCCATGTTAAAAGAGTAAATAAACATGTTATAAACTTTAATTGATTATACTAATTTAGTGTTTCTGGTGCTGCTTAAAATGTCCTGAAATAATATGAAGCTTTATTATATGTATACATTTTCTTGATTTGTCTTTTGCTGTAAAGGTTAATTAATACAATGTGTATTTTATACGCCCAGTAGATACATGGATTTGAAAGCTTTGCACACACATGTTTAGGAAAGTATGTTGAAATCAATGAACTCAGACATTGTCAGTTAATTCTCTTCTGTGCCACTACCTTTTCATACACCAACACATCCAGAAACAAGAGTGCATGAAGTTCTCCCCCTCTGAGTCTAGATGGCAGCAGAGGTACAATTTTAAATTTCATTAGAACACTATATTGACAAGCTGTTAATGAAAAGTGCTTAACTTTAGAAATCTGACAATGAAGTTTTTAAAAGTTTAGTCTGATGAATATTTTTTGTGTGCATAGAATATTTTAGGTAATAATTTCACACTATTTATGATATAATGTAATGTTTTCTTCAAGAAACTTCAATATAAACAATAACTTAAAAATTTTTAATGTGCATTATGTATATTGCACCCCAAATCTCAATATTCTCAATTTCTCAATTTGCAAACACTTTGCAATACTCCATGAAAGAACTAGATAAGGGCTGAACGTCAGAGGTGAAGTTGAGTGAGAAAACATTTTGAGATCAGGTGAATTAAGAAATCCTAACATGGATTCTGCCTCTCTGATTCCTCTCAGCAACCTATAATTACTTTTAGGAGATTAAAAGCATCAACTCTAGCAGATGAACATCTTTAAAAGTATTGTAAGATAGCTGCTCACTAATTACTCATTGATTATACAATCTATTTAAGGCACTCTCAGATTTAGCATAAAGGAATGGGAAAAAGAGACAATGCAGTATTACAATTGACATATTCCAACCAGGTAATGTTGACTTTCTGATCTTGTCTTTAAAGGCTAGAATGTTTTCCTAACATCTGCTATGCTTCTGCCTTCTTACCCTGCAAGGAGCCGCTGAGAAGCTCAAATGGAGTAAAGGAGGAGAACGAGAGGAAAGCCCATACCCAAGTGCAATCAAGGTATGCAGAAACAACCTCTGGGGCATCTCACCAGCATAGACCAATAGGGGAAATGGAGGTGGGATTTTTGAGACACTGCATTTGCAACTATCCTGGCGCTACATCCAGACCTTTTGCTAATTTTGATTTGTAGTGGTCTCAGCTTAAACCAAGAGGGGAAGGCACTGGATAGTAGAAATATTGCATCTGGGTTTACCAGCCATTGGCAGAGCAGAAATGGAGAAAAAATATTTTGGAGGTCAAAGGGCAAACAACCTCATGGATACAGAACAAAAGCCTGTGTTGCAGCAAATAGAATAGACAAAGGCTCCTTCTTTAGTGCATCTTCATATAGTCACCTTTCTGTATACATTGTAACTTCTCATATGGGAAAGCACAATAGATTATGGCTGATTGTCATGATCTCTTTTAAACATATTAATTTCTTTGAATGATGTGTCTCTGAATACAGTCAGTATTTTGACATATGTGGTGGTGTTGGCTTCAATATATCAGTATTGGCTGGAAAACAAAAATCAGTAAATACCAAATATCATCTATGAAAAGAGAATATTCCATGGAAATTGTATACTATTGCAATTTTATTCTGAGGAAATAACAGTGACAACAGTCATAGTAATAGAGAAATCAAGGCTGCAAAAATTTGGAGTAAATATAAAGATTTCCAAGTCCTTGAATTTTAATTTTTATAATTAATCAAATACATACTTAATGTATAAAATTGTTAGTTCACAGGAAATGGAAACAGTAAAACATATAAAATTGCATTTCTTGACTTTATTCTACTCAAATACTCTTTCAGATATCTCTAGTCTCAGATATAGAAAACACTTTCTTCTCCTGATTTACCTATGTTCTTAGACTGTACCCAAACAAAACTATCCTCTAGGCTAAGGATTTCTTCCCATCTTTTTCACTTTTCTCTTTTTCAAATATATTAGATAATTATCGAATAATTCTAACTTTTAATTTATAAAATAAGGTTTAACACATTATCTAGTTTGCATCCTTATAGAGGACAAAAATCAATATCATAATTTTTCAAACCTGTTTTAGAATACTGTGGTTCTAAGACCGTGGTTCTCAACCTGTTCTCAACCCCTAAGGGGGTTGAACAACCTTTTCATGGGGGCCACCTAATGAAAAGACAGAAAACAGCCAGCATTCCCCTTGGAGTGGCCCTGGCATATTTCCTATAACAAAGAGAACTATACACTCAAATCAATGTAGATAGTTGGACGTTTTTCCTTCAAGGACTTTAGAGTATGAAGTTTTTCCTAAGGTAAATTATCAAATCCAATTGAAAGATGTCATCTTTTAATAGGTGAGAGTTGCTGAAGGTAAGGATGCTTCTCTGCTCTCAAATTGTACTGGAAACTTCTATGTCTAAGCAGGCCTAGGAAAAGTACTAAAGAATAGCACTGATATAGTTATGTGAACAAAACCCAGTGGAGCATAAGAAAGGTGACTGGCAAAGGGTTGTGTGTCATCAGAGGTCATCATTCATACTGAGAATTAGAAAAAAAAATCATTGGAAGAGGGACAAGTTGACTTTGTGATACTGCAACCTGAGAGAATCTTAGCCTCTGTACTTCGTGAGTGTTACACGAAATACACACTGCCCACCTCAGGCTACACTTTAAAGTTTACGATTTAGATTGTTTCTTAGGTTCCTTCACTTGCCAAAAAAGCAGACCTAGGACAGGATAGTAACAGTATCAATTTAATGTATTTATTCAAATTTCAATAATTTGAATTATTAAAATTCAAAAATTTCAATAAGAAGTCAAGTACGAAAAACAGTTTCCTAAGTTTTGTCATAAACTTAGTTTTAATTTGTTTATAACCACAGTGATGTGGTTATTGTTTCAAAAGGAAATTATAGGGAAAAATAACAACAACAACAAAAAAACAAACAATACAAAGCCAACAAAACAAAACAGCCATGCCTAGCTCATTCTAAGAGCAGTATCAGCCAAAGTCCACAGATTTACCATATTCATTCACCGTAACACACACTGCTGACACACTCATGTGAACTCATGTGCACAGAACTGCAATGCCTCTGGGCATTAAGTACTTCTTACAGCTTGAAGTCACCAGGCCAACTCAAGGCATTGCAGAGAAATTCACAACATTTTGAACTACTGATTAAAAACAAATGTTACTCTTACCCTTGGCCCAGCTCTGTTTTGATGTGTAATAATGAAGAATAATGCCAGTACTTTAGAACATTAAGGGACATAAATATCTAACATTTATTGATCCGCTGTATTCAAATACAAATTTTACATGCCATTCAGCTATAATTACACTGGCTTCAGTGGAATTTATAGTCCATGCTTAGTGGAACTTTCAGTGCACGCTTAAGCATGGTACTTCTCTCACACTGGGGAGATTATTTCTGTAGCCACTCCTAGAAAACAGACACAAGGCAGCACGAAGGTCCAGTCATGACTGGTTTAGCTTTCTGAGGAAGCCTGTTGTAAGGGTTTCCATATCTATAGAATCAGTGGTAGCATAGAGCATGCTCAGAAGCATTTCTATGTGCTGTTCTGCAAATTATTGCAAATTTCAAGTGCTCCTCTTGGTGCAAAATTGACTTTATTCAGAAAAACAGCTGTACAATAATGAAAATAATAGAAGACACACAGTCGGTTGTTACATTTTTCCTTGGTTATCTTAAAAGAAATGGTTTGACAAAACACTACTTTGTGACAAGAATTAGAAATTTTGACCCTCCATCTACTTCAATTGATTGGATTTTTTACAGACAAAATATACATAGGTGAAAAAGTCATTCTTGGGGAGTTTCTATGCCTCCCTTGTTCTCAAATAACTGCTAGACATTTCTACACATGCTTTAGTCTGTTTTAGCTCCCGAATTAAGACACAGAGAAATGCTACTTTTGTTAACAAGCTGCCAGCTTAAACTGGTCAGGATTTGAGCTAGTCCAACCCTCTAAGCCTGCATATTTTCCAGCCACATTATCCTTTACTTTTAATCTGAGTGTTGTCTCGGCTCACTCTGGAGCATGTGTGTCCTAATGGAGACTCCCTTAGCAACTTGCCAATGGCAACTCCTCATGGCCTCTCCAACTTCCTCTCCTCATGATCCTTCTCATCTGTCTGTCTCTGGGACCTCCCCCACCACCACCTCAGCTCATATCTGAAGTCTTGCCCTATTTTCTTCTGGCCAACTAATATCGCTATTCAGCTCTTTATTAACCAGTCAAAGGTAATGAAAATAATTTGTACATAACATTGAGACCGGAGGTAGTTGCTCATGCCATCTTCAGACTGAAACCAGATGTCTAAGCATAGAAATAGGCTACTGAATACACAGTGCACAAAACCGTCCCACAACACATATGGATACTAGAATCAGATTCCGACCCTGTAAAAATACTTCTTCAGGGATATTGTCTTTATCAGTGAAACACTATGCCACGGTGTTGTTTCCAACTGCCTCCTTTCCTGAGAGAGAGAAAGAGAGAGAGAGAGAGAGAGAGAGAGAGAGAGAGAGAGAGAGAGAGAGAGAGAGAGAAAGAGAGAGAGAGAAGCTCTATGCTTCTGCCATTCTAATTAGCATATTCGTCCTCTCAGGAACCATGCATGATCAGCTTCCACAAGCTATTCAAACTTCCTAAGGGACATATAACGAAAACAAAAAGCAAAAAGCAGATCCAAATGGATACAACTCATTGGATTGAAATTTTGCACCATATATGCATATTAGTAAGTTATAGTGTATAGTCCAAGTTTAATTTTCAGTTAATATTTATATGAATCATTATTATTACCATATGTATAAAAAACCTTTTCAAAAACGTAGGACCATTTACATAAGAGAAATTTCTGCTATTTTCTCTTTTAGAAAATATGCTTCTCAATGAATGCTATATGCTTTCCACTTAGTGTCATCTACATTCAAGACTGTCCCTTGGAAGTTGTAACTCTTCAGGCCTTAGCTGGTATCAGGTTATTCCCAGAGAGAAGTTATCCCCAGTGATAGCCAGGCTTACAGGGACACTACTCTCACTGATGTTCCTCTTATATAAGTGCTAGGCACTGTGAAATACTGACCAGGGTTTTGGCTTAACTCCTGACACCCAAAGGGCTTTTCATGTCCATATACAGGCAATACAGGTTAGAATACTTGAAGCCTGAGGGAGCTTCCGGAGGGCTGATAGAGATCTTTTATTAATCTCATTACCTAGCATCAAAGAGTTCTAGACTACTGGAGGTGACTAATTAATATACTGCTGAGAAAGTAATTACAATGTAGCAAGCACAGCTACTGAATAACACTCATCTTTCATTCTGACAAGGAGAATCTGCAAATTTATCTTTTCTCTGCTAAAGAGAATTTATTAATTTTGCCATCTTGTTATATATGAAAGATAATTATGCTTTTAAACAAAGGTTAACATGCATACTCTCAAACATTATAGACTCAGCATGGTGCAGCTTGAACTACAAACCATTATTTTTGTTTGGTTTTAAATCTGCTTCTAGAATGGAAGAATTGAAAGGGGAGAAAAAAAAACTAGGAAGGAAAGAATATAGAGACAGAAAAGAAAGCCGGGTAACCCAGGGTTTTCCCCTCTCATTCCAATGACTCTTATTTAACTGAGGCAACTCTGACTAATATTCCATGAGGTGACATTTTGGGTAACATAGGAAATTTGTTTGTTTGTTTGTTTGTTTAGTTGAGTGATGCTTTACAAAAAAATAAATAAATTTTGGAATTACAGGTTGCCCCATGCCAATCTTTCTGTTACTTTATAGTCATTGTATAAACTCTTTATCTATTATCTATTAAATTTTAAAGCATTTCCCAACAAAGAATCATCTAGAATGGTGCTTTCTGAGGACTTACCTGGGTTTAAATATGCTGCTACTTTTAAAGTGCCCAGTATACTGTGGTAAATTCTATATTAAAGTCACCTCTCATCTAGAGTTTAGAACACTCTTTACTTTGAGAAACCCACTGTACTGGAAAGAAACTTGTTAATCACCTCCCAGATATATGAAACTAAGGATAGGATTCTATTTATATGTGCACCACCAAGAAGTAACTAAAATTAAATTTCTACCCTACAATATAATACTGTATGTGCAGGGGAGTGACTGAAGTACTGTGCAAATGTAATTCAGTGTTCAGATCTAATTTTCATTAGGCAGCAGTTTTTTATGAAAGAATCATAATTAAAGAAAACAATTTTTAAAAGTTCATGAGCGTCTACAGGTTTAGAGCAATTAGGCTTGGTAATTAGGAACAAGATAAAAGAGAAGCTTGGGAAAAAGATTTAAACCCCTATTGAACACTTATATTAAAAAATGAATAAAGAAGAGGGAAAATTAAAAGCATTGTTTATATCTGGTGGGCAAAGGAAACAGCCAATTATTTATCATGTGTTTATTTATTTAGATTTTGTTATGCATAATAAGTGGAAAAATAAGGTGCAATTTGAAAGAAAAAAAATGTGATAGTTTTTCATCTTACAGGCAAAAAAAGATGCCTGCTAGGAAAAGGCTTTCTTATCATGCAATGTTATTTTTCTTTTCAATTTTTCAAATTATAAATTAAAGACATATCCAATATATTCTTAAAAATTACCTTCTTGTAAAACAGAAAACGTAAGTTTTAAAAAGAATATAAGATCTTAACTACAGAGGTTAATCATACAATAGAAAGAAGACATATAGACATGTTTCTTTATGTTTCAATACTGGGAATTAAACCCATGATCTTGCCCATAATTGACAAGTGCCATGGCACTCAGTTCCAATGTAAGCTGTCTTCACCTTTGTGTTTGACATTTTATTACTACATTGTCTACACTAGTCTTGTGTAGTGGTTCAGTTTTGTGTGTGTGTGTGTGTGTGTGTGTGTGTGTATGTGTTTGTGTGTGTGTATGTCCCATTCCAGTTTTGAATTTGTGGTTTTTCTGCCTCAGCCTCCTGAGTAACTGTGATTTCAAGCTAGCACCAGAAGTCGAAGCTTGGACATGTTTTAGCTATGGGTTGTCTGGTTACTTGGACAACCAATGCGATATTCACACACATGAGTCAAAAAGCAGATTAATATTATTAAGCTCCCTTATAGGAAGTATTTGGAATCACAAAAAAGACCATAAAATCAAAACAAAATGCAAAAAAATAAAGCTTCTCTTAAGATGACAGAATTATTTTTTGCTTTTTTTTTTTTTTCAACAAAGGAATCAGAAAGTTGTTTGCTAGTGAGTTTTTCTTTTCTTCACTAGTCCTCTTTCTGCTACCCTTTCTGGGCAGCATATATATTGAAACTATCATCTTACTGATTTTTACTTCATCAGTTTGGTGGTAGCAACAGTTTTCATGTCATTCTGTAATTATTGCTATCCATTCCTGTAACAGTTGCATCATCTTCATTTGAGAGTCTGTGTTAGTCACCAACTTCTCTCCTCCCATACTCATTTACTAGTGAATACTGTCCTATTCTCCTGTTTGATTTTTATAGGAAATTTCTAATGTTATCATATAATATTTGACCTGCTGTGGTGAGCTTATTTTGTTTAGCATATGCTTTTTTAATGTTCTTCACTGTTACAGTGTATCAGAATGTCCCCCCCCCCCAGGCTGAATCATAGTCTTTGGTTTCCTTTAACCTGTGTGTCTTGTCCATTCAATGACCCATGAGTGATCTCTTGTGTTGCCTCTGCCACTTACATATTATAATAATGCTATATGAGAATGAGTGTGGAAATCACCTCTTCTATACCCGCTTTCACTATGTTTGGGGAAAAATATTTCCTTAATATGTGAAAATACAACAGTGATAATCGTGCAATAATGTGAAACTTTCCTTTGCCACTGAACTTTTTGCCCAATGAGGACTGAAAGGATAAATTGTATGCCAATTTTTTCAAAAGCCAGATAATTGGTAACTTTTTAAAAACCAGATAATCGGTAAGATTTTGATGTCCCATGTATATGTTTTCCAACATTATACAAGAGTTCGAGTTACACAAGTTTGCTCATGCTTACTAATATTGTTTTAGTTGTTGTCACAGATGTCTTAAGAATGTGTATTCTGTATCCCATGCTCATTTTTATTAGTTTTTGAGGTTGGCAACAACTATCATAAAAGGTGAGAACAGAACCAAGTTTCCAATATTTGGATACTACACCTCAGTCTAAATGTTGTGTCTGTGTACATTTTATGCCTAGAGTTACAGTTCCAATGAGGTGTGCGTGTCTGTTTGTGTGTGTGTGTGTGTGTGTGTGTGTGTGTGTGTGTGTGTGTGTGTGTGTGTTGGGTTTCAGATTTGATTTTGCAGGAAACAATAGCTGATACTAAGTGATAAGCATAGCTAACACTATGCAGATTTTATTTCAATATTGACTTTGAATGGTGTCTTTACAAGGAAATTTAAAATGTTTTAAGAGCTACATATCCACTCTATGACTTGACTATTGAATAAATTGTTCAAAACAAAATATTGTACTCCATAAATATGTACAAATTTCACACACATATTAAAATATATTATGTTAAGACACTCCATAGTTTCTTTGTAATTTATTATTAAAATTAAATAAACACTTAACTTTTTTCTTACTGTGCCATGTCAATATTTTGATTGTTAAATTATGAGCCAGAAACATTTGAATGTAAATGATTTTGGACATTAGCAAAGCTGTTGGTACATATTACTTGAGATGAGTCCTTTATGAGTCCATCTGTTTTATGACCAGATTAGTGAAAAGATAAATGACTTAACTTTGTTTCTTTCCTGCCCCAGGCTTCCTTAAACCATTTCAAGTGGTCTAATACAGCTCAGAAATACTGTGACATTGACCTGGAAATTTGTGTGATTAGTTGCCAGGAATACTGTTACTGATATAAAGCTTAAAGCTACAGAGTATGAATTACCTCTAATAAGTTTGTCTTTTCTTTTGTTAATTTAAAGGGAAGTTTATTTTAATTTTATATTTTTATTTCTTGTGAATGTATATACATGCATAATCATGTGGAAGTTTCAAGTGTGGGGGGGATAGGGGGGAGGTGTAACCCTGCATTTTCAGGCACCTATTGCTTTGTGGAAACTTGGCCTCTCATAGGGTTTAAATTAACATGCTCACTTATTGTATTTGTCCAGAAAGCTGCAAGCATCCTCTGAGTTCTGTGATTGTGATCACAAGTCATCACAACCAGCATTATTTATGTGGACAATGGGCAATGATTTGAGGCAAGCATTTTACAGATTAAAATATTTTCCTAGCCACTAACTTACATTTTATAATTACAGTTTAAAGTAATACATTTGTTAACAAGTATCATATTTCTTTATGTTTTGATTTCTTGATTAGTAATTTGAGTCCTTATATTGATGTTTTTCAAAGATATTTATGTTCTACATAAAATATTTAGGCATATGGTACTTTAACAATAAACAAAAAATGTGTTTGATGAAAATACTTCATTCCAAGAATTTTTATGTAATTAAACTATATTGTGTTTGCATCTTGAAATTGCCTATCCATGTATTTATGTTAGAAAAATTCCCTTTCTCTCTTCCCCTCTTTCCATCTCTTTCTCTCTCTTCTTTCTTCTCTCTCTCTCTCTTTCTATCTCTCTTGCTCTCTCCCTCTCTCTATCTCTCTCAATCTCTCTCCCTCTCTCTAGCTCTCTCACTCTCTCTTTCTCTTTGTGTGTGTGTTTGTGCGTGTGTGTAATATGCTTTAAGTTTGGAGAGAAATAAATTGATTCCTAAAAGAAGTAGGATCATTCACACCATAAACAGCTTCTGGGTAAACATAAACTTGTAGTTAGTTATCTGACACGTCATGTATTACTGGTCAATTACTTTCTTAACATCCATTTCCAGGTCTCTGACTCAGACAAGGAGAAGTCTATTGGGTATGCAACTAGGTAAATAATATTCAATTATCACTTTATTTTGTAATATCTCCTTATTCTTGTTGAAAGAATTTCTTTCTTTTTTAAAAGATTTGTTTAGTTATTTTATGAGTACACTGTAGCTGTATTCATGCACACCAGAAGAGGGCATCAAATATTATTAGAGATGGTTGTGAGCCACCTCGTGGTTGCTGGGAAATGAACTTAGTACCTCTGGTAGAACAGTGTTCCTAACTGCTTAGCCATCTCTCCAGCCCCTGAAAGAATTTCAAAGACACACTTAATGTTGTTTGGCTTCTTAATAAGATGGCTAATTGATAAAATGGGAGTACTGTTAAGTACTCTAGTATCACAGAAAGATTGGTCTGTAGTGGTATACAGGGTTATTAATTTTTAAACTAACACTAACATTGCCAGAAGCTCATTTAATCCCAAATCTGCATTCTTCACATCACAAGAGGCCCATGTTGTTTAAGACCAATTTTGAAGAAACTTTAACCTTTGAAAAATGAGTGATTTTTAAAAGTATAATAGAAAAAATGTGTCAAACAGATTATAAGAATTTATCAATAAATACTATTCGTGATTCTTTGAAACTAAGATTAAGAAGTCTCTTTCCTCCTCTGCTGACTGTTGATATTAATATTGTGTAGACATTACCCACATCTAGCTTGCTTTTCATGTATTGGTTTGATAGTCCTTTAACTATTTCAGTACTCTTCTGTTGCTTATATCCACACCCTTAAGGCATTATTTATAGTCGATAGTATCACATTTCTATACAGTTGATTGCCTCCTTTTTTTTTTTACATAGTTTGATATAAGCTGTGATTTTTAGTATTTATATGCACTTTTCTCACTCTCAAAGGGAATTAATGTAAAACCATTAAATTAACAGAGAATGAGTATGATTTGCAAGAGAGAAATAAATCATATTTTACATGGTTTTCTGTCCCTAAACTGTTACATTTAGTTTCTTTGAACATTTCTACAGACATACTTTATGTATAAGGACACATATGGTCCTGGAAATTATCTTTTACACTGTGCTTCCTGACCTTGGTGACTGGCTTTTCATAGACTTCCTTTAGGAAGTACTTTTTCTTGCTTGTCCTATCCCTGGGCAGTTTTGATGGTTCCCTTTCAGCTGGTGATTCTGGACTTCTCCTCTACTCATAGTGAGGCTTCATCAGACTGAATAGTGTATTATCACGTCATATATTAAGTTATCGCCTTCAAAGAGCCAACAGAGATGACCTACCCGTGTATTGGTCTTGGGAATTACTATACAATATGAGAAATAGCAATTCTTCTATTTCTTTAAAAACTTTTGGAGGCTGAAGGTATGGCTATGTCAGTAGGAGTGGTTGCTATAGAAAAATGAAGATGGGATTTCAAATATTCAGAACCTACATAAAAAGCCAGGCATACCCCTAAACTTCAATAGCTCAAAATATTAAATTAGAACTATCGTTGTGGTTTTATGACCATAAATATAGAACTGAGTTCAGTGAGATACCACTGTATATCTATTTATGAAGAATAACAGTCAACAATGATCTACATGTCTACACTCACATAGTTATGAACCCTAATGTTGTGAAAATAGTTCATTTATAATTCCATCCCAGCCCTGATTCTGGAGCTTGCTACATTAATCTTCATTGTAATAACAATAACTGGGAATTCAAAGGTACCTAGGGGAAATAAATGAGTCTTTAAATGAAAACTATTTAAATTATCCCACAAGTCTATTATTAAATAGAGATAATTACATTTTATTTTTATGTGGAATCTAACACCAAATTTTGTCCAAATCCTAAAACAGACATATTAAGTATTTTAAATTTTATATGTACAAAGTGCTAGATAAAAGAGTCCCAATACATAAAGAAAATTATGGAAAGCAATATATAACAAGCAAGTAAATATAAATATTTATGTTAACTTTGAAAACTAAAAATTAAAGATAGTCAAGGTAAAATTATTTTTATGACTATATCTAACTATAATTTTTATATATATTAACTTAATACAACATGGCTAAATACACATTATGATGAACACTATCAAAGAAAGCATTTTTTCTTTCTTATTTTTTTTTATTTTTGGGTTTTTTTTGTTTTGTTTGTTTGTTTGTTTGTTTGTTTGTTTGTTTTTTGAGACAGGGTTTCTCTGTATAGCCCTGGCTGTTCTGGAGCTCACTATGTAGACCAGGCTGGCCTCAAACCCAGAAATCTGCCTGCCTCTGCTTCCCGAGTACTGGGATTAAAGGCATGCACCACCACGCCTGGTTTAAGAAGGCATTTTTTACCATTAGCACATCCACTCTCATGAAGGCAGATGAGCTTGCACAATTGTTTTCAGGGAGGGTCCCACATCTGAGATAATGAAATACATATAGACTAATTCCTATGGCTAAAATTTGAGAGAAAGTTCTGTTTAAATATGCAAAACCATAATGATTAATGTACACATTTATTAACAGCACAGTCATTTTTGAAGTTCATTCTCAAAAAATTGATCATGAATCTAATATCAGTTAAGATTTTTATGCTACAGTTTCTTCCTGAATCAAGAGAGCCCACAGTGAATTTGCATATTTAATCGATGATGTTCTCATTCTCTTTTAACTCACTTTTAGTTATTTTCAATATTTTTAGAATTTATCTTTAAATATATATACTTTAGCACTGTATATGTGTCTAGAGATTGTTTATGCATATCTGAATGCACATAACATAACTGAGAAAGCCAGAGGAATTACATTCACTTAGAAATGGATTCATTAGAGGCAGTTTTGAACTACTGTTCTGGATAAAAAACTCATCCTCATAAATGGTGAGTCATCTTTGGTTTTGATTTTTCAAACATAAATTATAATAATAGAGATTATGAATAAAGGCCTAATCCCTGTTCCTACTATACTTGCTTGATATTTTTCTCCAATAATTAAGTTTATTTAAAATGTATTTATGGTTTATGTGTTTTTGGCTATGTTAAGTTTAAATCCATGGTGACTTAACAAAAATGTGTTATTAATAATTCTTCTCCAATAAAGCCTTGTTAATAGCAGTTTTGTGATGTATTCAACAACAACAGTAATAAATATCATAGTTTATATGAAGATAAGAAGGGCAGGATAGGTTAACAGGGAAGATAGTAGATGTATGTGGTAATTTACATAAGCAAAAGCCTCCATTGACAAACTAAACTTCAAGTCAAAATATAAAAGCCTTAAAGGCAAGTAATGGAGGTACCATATGGACATTCCAAGCAGAAAACAAATAAATGCAAAGATCTGGAAGAACCGTACACAAAGCATTCAGGGAACAGAAAGAAGTTTAGTTGTGCTGACAGCGTAATGAACAGTAATGACAGGAGAAGAGGCTAGAGGCTGCCAAGGCACAGTGTACAATAGACTAGAATCCAGACAGGAAGCAAGCTCTTCCCTACTTTCTGGTTCTGAACTATGCTGGCTATATTTCACTTCTTGGAAAATGCCTTGAGTTGTTTAACCAGCTTATTGTTTTCATCCCTTGTTCTTCCTCAAGGTCTTGCTTTTTTCTTACTTCACCATATTATTCCTGTCGTAAAACGACTCCTTCTTCATGTTCTCATTCTTCACGTTCTCATGAGCAGTTCATTCTCTCTGAACACTGTCTCATTCTGCCTCCCTTTTAATGGAATTGTACTAAGGACATTTTACACTGAATATATCATAATGTCTTATTTATTTTCACCAGTTGATGATCTAAGTTACCCTTTAGAAGCAAAATAAATCTAGATTTAAAAGAAAAGAAAAGATATGGGACAGACGTGGTTCAACTAGAAGAATACTTGATAAATGGCAGATATGGATCCAAGTTTCAGCCTTATCATCTCAAAAGACAGGCACTGTGGCATTCTTAGCTATGTTGCTAATTTGAGACCAAATGGGTGCATATGAAATCTACAACATAAATTAATAATAATAATAATAATAAATATTACAAAAATTGGTGATTTCTTTTAAAATAATGAGGAAATGAAGGAAATATTTTTATACTTTTTATTTTCTGCTTTTTGTTTTCATATATCATGGCTTGTTTATTAAAATATCGGTAAAAAATTAGGAGTCTCTAGGGCTGCTGATGGCAGGGAAACAGACCATGCACACTCAAGGTGTCTGCACTCTCCTGCTGGCCACTCTTCCTTTCTTGACCTCACTCTGCAACAGGCTGGGGCTCCTGCTCAGAAGAGACAAACTTGTTCTTTGCTTTGGCAAGACAGGCTGGGGGGGGGGGCTTTCTTTCTTATATTTTTTTCAAAACAATTTTTTTACTAGATATTTTCTTTATTTACATTTCCAATGCTATCCTGAAAGTCCCCTATACCCTCCCCCAACCCTGCTTGCCAACCCACCCACTCCTGCTTCCTGGTCCTGGCATTCCCCTGTACTGGAGCATATAATCTTCGCAAGACCAAGGTCCTCTCCTCCCAGTGATCGCTGGGTAGGCCATCTTCTGCTAAATATGCAGCTAGAGAAAGGAGCTCCGGGGGTTGGGGGAGACTGGTTAGTTCATATTGTTGTTCCTCCTATAGGGTTGCAGATCCCTTCAGCTCCTTGGGTACTTTCTCTAGCTCCTCCTTTGGGGGCCCTGTGTTCTATCCAATAGATGACTGTGAGCATCCACTTCTGTATTTGCCAGGCACTGGCATAGCTATGATATAGCTGTCTCTTGGGGGGACTTTATATGGCCTCCTTTGTGCTTAGAGTGTTCTGATGATGCTTTTTGCTTTCAGGCTCTACAGGGGACACAGGAGTGGCTCCATTCACCTGTGACAGCTTCTCTTTTTTATTCTGCAGTTTTGGGTTCTTGGCAGGGGTTTTGGGTGGGGTTATTGGGAGCCCAACTCTTGGCCACAGATACTCCATTCATCTAGAATGGTGTGCTGGCCTTCACCCTCTTACTTTTCTTCTTGCTTGTGCTGGGAATCTGGTCTTTGCCAGTGGAGCAGGCATGGCACCCTCTGTCACTGCATCCTGTTGTGATACAGCATTCTTTTCTGGTGTGGTGCCCTCATATTTAAGTTTCTTTTGCTTCTTGATCTCCGGCAAGAATCCCCCTTTTTCTGCTTTGTACTAATCGGGCTCTATGTGTGGCTAGGAATATCTTTGGCATTCTTCTTTACTGACCTTGGACACTGGACTCCTAGGATCCTCATGGCCTGCCCAGTACAGACCATAGAAGCGATTGGAGACAGACGAGTGATTTCCGTGCTGCAGGCTTTGCTGCAGCCTCTGTTGCTTGCTCTGAAACATGTCCAAGAGAGCAGTGAGGTCCACAGACAGCTTCTCTTGATTGACTGTCCTGAAGAGAGTGTTCAGCAGCTCCAAGATGGATAGCTCCCTCTGGTGCTCCTCCTTGCTTTGTGCCTCCTCAAGAGTCTGCAGAGTCTGGGTGGCCTTTCCTATGAGTAACTAGTTGCTCCCACTTGGGATCCTCAAAACATACTCTCAGCTCCAGTGCAGACAGGGTCTTCTGGCGCATCAAGCATGCCTGGGAATGATGGTGGGACCGAGATGGGTGAGCCACATGCTGGACCAGGATGGGGAGCAGTTTCTTACAGATTACCAGGTATTGGGAGAAGATGCTGAGGAGTACAGCGACCATGAGTGGGCTGATATGCTTGGTCAGAAGAGATTCCAATGATGCCAAATACACCCGAGTCACAAAGTTCAAGTCTAAAGCAACTAGCAGTCTGGTTGTCTGAATCCTTGGGCTCAGACATAGTGTCAGCTTCCTGTAACTTCTGACCATCTCGATGCCTCTTACTGGTGTTACCCTTGAGGACTAGGAGCAGGTATAGAGAGGCATTGAAATAGTAAAGGGTGACAGAGGCATCAACCTGGTTGCCAGCCTGCTGGGCAAACCTCTCCACCTGGGCATGCAGAGCCTCTCTGCACAGGGCTCCATATCCTGGCAGTAGCAGTGTGCATGACAGAGATGGTGCATGAAGATGCAAGCGGTCTTGTGCAGGAGGTCCTGCTTCTGCTTGGTATAGCCTCTGGATGATGTTCAGTAATAGCTCAAGTAGTTGCAGGATCAGGAGTTGCTCAGGCTGCTTAGTCACCAGCACTTCTATCAGGTCTAGTGCCATGATCTGGAAGTCCTGTCAGGCTTCTCCTGCAGCTTGTTTTTCTCCTCATGCTGGGCTTAGATCTGCATCATCTGCTCTGCAAATAGGCTGGCCAGGTTCTGGTCCAGGGCCATCATGGACTCATCCCCGAGCTCCTCCTCCTCCTCCTCCTCCTCTTCATTGTCCACTCCACCCAGTGCACTCCCAGCTTGTAACACTTCCATCAACTGTTGACAGAAGACCGGGTTCACATCCTTATCGTGGTCTTCCTCTTCAGTTTCTTCCCCATCCTCACTACCCATGTTACTCTCTGAGTCCTTATTGTACTCACTATCTAAGTCTTTGTCCTCTCCATGCTTCAGCTGCTTCTCATTAGTATTATCTGTGACCACCATGTTGTCATCCTTATCATCATTTGTCTCGGGTTTGAGCATAGATAGGATTAGCTCCAGACCACGTGGAAAACAGATACGACCAAATACACCCAAACTACCTGGCACATCAAGTTGCTAGGTTGAGCCAACAAGAACAGCAAGATCTCTACCATCACCTCCACCCACACTGGCTACTGGGAGGCTGTGGCTTTAGAGCATGGTTGGTGGGTATTCTGCTCCATGCTTTTCTTGATGCAAGTCTGAATATCTCCTAGGACATCACAGCTTCCTGCAGAGCACTTGATGATGTGGAGGCCCACCAGAATCAGCAGGTTCTGGAAGGCAATGGCCCTGGTCTCTGAGGTCCTCTAGTTCCTTCAGAGTATTCATTATCTGGCCCCAGGTCTGATGCTCCTGTGTTGTCAAGGGTGTCACATTGGTCACGTTGCAGTTATGGTTCAACAGCATGTCTGCCAACTGCGCCAGGCTGTAAGTTCAGGGATTCCAATTTTCAAACAGGTCTGGTATCTGCCTGACCTTCTCACTGAGAGTCTTCAGTAGACTGAAGAAGGCACTGACAATGAACCCATGGTTGCGATCATCCAAAGAGAAGGAGACGTGCTGCTTCATCTCCGGGATCTGGCAAGTAGCCTTTTTCATCTTAAAGAAGGCAACGAACAAGCAAAACATGGCTATTTTCTCAACCACAGCTGCATCTTTCTCCAGGTGCAGATGATCCGCAAGGCTGACCAGGTTGTGGATGATCCATTTCCGGAGCCAGAATACAGTTTGCTCAGGCACATTCAAGGAGGCGTCCTGAGCTCTCTTCTGATTGGCAGTGCTGAAGTCAACCCAAAGAGTCCAGGTTAGGCTGTAGGAACTTGTCCCACAACCAAGCCACACAGCTCTGCAGGGCTTCAGTTTTCAAAATCCGTGTGACACGCCAGAAGGTAGGCATAACAGGGAGTCCATAATTGGTGATGGTTGTAAACTGCTACTTAGGGTCATCCCGCCACACCTCTAAGAAGGTACCCACATACAGACTTATCTCTGGGATGATCTTGAATAGGTTTTGGGGCTTAGAAATGTCCATGTTCTCACCAAAATGGCAGATCAAGTCTCCTTGCATCACCGACTTCAACTGCTCTTCTGACAGAAGTGGCAGATGCACCCACTAGGCAGAAACATGTAGCTGGATGTCCAGGATGGATTCTTCAGCAGCCTCTCATCCAAAATCTCTTTCCAGAACAGTTCAAATTTGCTCTCCTTAAGTGCGGCGAGTCGGAGCAGGTCCAGAGCCACATCAGGCAGCTTGTGTTCCTTCTTTACAGAGTTGGTTGCCACCTTCACTATGTTCACCAGACTGGGAATATTGTCTTCTGAGAATATGTTAACCGAGCTCATCAGTGACTTGAGCTTTGTTGGCACACTCTGTTTAGCCAAGAGGAAGAGCTCCAAGTACTTGGGAGAGCTGAGGATTACTGTCATGTCACTCTTGAGGACCTTTGGCAGGATCTCCTGGAACAAGGACTCTGGGACTTCGGAGAGGATATCCACCAGAGCCTTTATTGGCTTCCCCTATAAGTGGTTGTGGTGGGACAGAATCTTCAGGAATCTCACAGACTTCAATCAGGGTCCCTTTGTCCTTCACTAGGAGGCCTGACTGAAAGAGGGCTAGCACTCCAAACAGGTTTACAAAGAGACTGGGTCTCATTATTGCCTTGTTCAATGCTTGTAGACGATATTTTTCTTTATCTGACTCAGAATGTCACGCAATGGAATGTCTTCAAAAGATTGCAATAGCTATGCCAGCACCAGATTGTAGCAGGGCCTAGCAGCTTCTTGGCCCACCCCAAGCCCAGTGATTAGGTGTGTCAGGGTATATTTCATCGTCGAATCACTCGGGCCTTGTGCACAAGTACTCCAACAACTTCTCTGTGGCCTAGAGCTGAGTTTCCTGCTCAGGCTTCGCCACGTCCCAGAAGTTCAAGAACTGTGAATGCTCCAATAGACTGCGGCAGTCTCCTTATGGTGCTTCTGTGGGAGGCGCAGACTCGGCTTTTGTGGGTCTCTTCATCTCCTCCATGCTCAACCAAACTCATGGGATCAGAAGACAGTCACTTCCAGGTCTGGTCTCCATATTTTTTATACTTATATACTCTCCACACTTTGTCTCCTCCACCCCACCCACCATGGTCATTTTTTAATTTCTGAGTTTCTATAACTACTCTAATACTCAGGTAATATACTCATATGTTAAGATTCAAAGATAAGATTCACAAAATAAGAGTGTATGGATTTAGAGTATCTCATGCAGTATAATATTTTCTATTTCCTTACATTTATCAGCAAATTTCATGACTTTATTTTCTTTACAGCTGAATGTTATTTTAGTGTGTGGAAAACATTTCACATTCTCATTGTCTAATCCTCATCTCAAGGATATTTAGGTTTCTTCTGTTTCCCAGCTGTTGCAGATAGAGCAGCAATGACCATGGCCTTTACGACTCTCTGGGGCAGGATGTGAAATCCACTGGACATATGTCATGGAGTGGGGAGTCTGGGCCAGATAACAGATGGACTCTAAGAGTTTTTGGATTTCCCCCGCAATTTCAGCAAAATAGTAGGCTACAACATTAACTTATAAAGATCTTTAATCTTTCCATATAAACATTTTGATAAAGTACATATGAAGACTCCCATTAAAACAGCCTGAAAAATATTTAGGAATAGAACTAAGAATGAAAATGATCTTTTCAATGATAACTATCAATCTCTGAATCAAGAGATTAATGAAGATACTTGAAAATGGAAAGACTCTCTCATGCTCATTGATTAGTAGAATTAATAGTATGAGAAAGATGATTCTACTAAAAGCAGTTTATAGATTCAAGATAATCACAATCAGAATCCCCAGGAAATTCTTCAAAGAAATCGGAAAATTATAAAATTCATAAATAATAAAATATTCAATATCCAAAACAATCTTAAAAACAAAGTAATGCTTGAGGGATTATTATATTGGATTTCAATGTATGTAATAAAGTAATAAAAATACCATACCATTAGCCCAAAATCAGACATATAGATCAATGGAACAAAATAAAATACCCAACAGTGTACATAACTTTAAATCCCTGATATTTTGAGAATGATGCCAAAAATAGACATTGGAGAAAAGACAGCATCTAACACAAATGGTACAGGAAAGATATAAACATATAGAAGAATGAAATTAGAATAATATATATCACCCTTCATAAGAGATAACTCCAAATGTATCGAGGATCTCAGTATGAAATCTGAAACACTGGTAGGAGAAACCATGGACAATACCTTACAAACCATAGGTGTAGGAAAGCACTTTCTAAATAGGACTCGGTTTGCTCAAGAATTAAAGTACACACTTGACAAATGAGACTTCATAAAACTAAACAAAAGTGTTTGTACAATGAAGAAGAAGAAAAGGAAGCACAAAGAGTGGGATATAATCTTTGCTAATTATACATTTGATAGATGGTTGGTATCCAGAAAAAAAAAAACTTAAAAAGAAAGATACAAACAAAACAAAAACAAACAAACAAACAAACAAAAAAACCCTAACAACAAAAATAACCTAATTAAAAATGGATCACCAAGAGTAACAGAGTTCCCAGAAGAAAAAAATAGCAGTGGCTAAGAATTATCTCAAAAAGTATTTAACATGTTAGAGTATTTCCATTCTAACTACCTTAGGTTTCATCTTACCCCTGTCAGAATGGCTAAGAACAGGAAAACAACTAACAGTATTTGGCAAGGTTATCCAAGGTCCCTTGGAAAGGGAAACCTCTATTCACTGTTGCAAACAATGCAGCTACTGCAGAAATCAAAGTGTAGAATTTTCAAAAATCACTTTTTAAAAAATGCCCTTTAATCTCTTAAAGTATTAGGGTAATGTCTAAGTAATGATGACTTTCTTCTTTGGTAATGTTAGGGACACTATCTTGTGGCTCTATCTCTTTATCAATCCAAGAGGTTCTTAAGAAAGGTAATAGATCTTGATCTAAGACTTCTGTGATCATGAACAATGGTGTGCTAGAAATCTTGATTTGGATCTGACTACTACTACATAATTTATGTTGCATTTTAAGCTAAGTTTGGTCTTATCATTCTGATAATGAATGTAAGTTCATGTGAGATACTCATAAGTTTCAGTTGAAGTATCATCTGAAAAACTGATTCATTCTGTTTTCCGGTACGAGTGCTCTTGATAACAGTAATACCTTAACCTTTGTAAAGTTTCATGAATCTTTTCCGGCAATTGGTTTCATAGCAAATTGCACCCCATGGGATGCTCTCCTTGTCTAATATTTCAGATTCAGTCTGAAACAAGAACTCTCAGAATCTAGTTAGATGAAAGTATTTGATAACAGGAAATATCAAATGACACGTATTAAGAAATATGTATGAAGATTTTCTGTAGAAACTGATGTTTTCCTGTCAACTTCTGTCTAAAAGCTCTTTCTTGTCAAATTCAGGGTAACAGTTTAGCTATTCATATAATCTTCAGGAAGATGGAAAGTACTTAGTAGCTTTTGTGTGTGAAATGTAGCCATTCCACAGGCCAGTGTTCTTTCAGAGTCTTTATTTGGTAATCTCTCAGTTCACCAGAAGAAAGGGAACTAAAATTTGGAAATTGGAACCTGCCAAAAAATTTTTCCTGATGTATCTCTCAAAGATACAAGTAAGTAGTAATGACATTCTTCACTGGTAATTTAGGGACACTCTCTTGTGGCTCTACCTCATTATCAAGCCAAATAAACAAATCCACACGAAGATGTGAGGCTTTGCTTTCCTTGGTGACCTTTTCTCCTATATTTTCCTTTAAAATTTGCTTTATGACATAATTTGAATTACTCTAGGACTTGTGGTTCTTTCTGAAACATCTTATTACAGTGGCTACCATTCTATACATTGGAACAAAATATTCTTTACAAATGAATTATTTATTAGTCAATTAATCTACCACTTATTTATCTATCATTCTATCTCCCAGGCTATCTATCTATCTATCTATCTATCTATCTATCTATCTATCTATCTATCTTCTAGTACCAATCTATATCTATGTATCTGGGCCTCTGGTTAAGTATGTATCTATCATCTGTTCCAATCATTAAAGTATCTATCATCCACCTATAATCTGTCTGTCTATCTATCTATCTATCTATCTATCTATCTATCTATCTATCGATCTATCTTTCTATCTATACGAGTATCTGGTTATCAATGTATCTATCATCTATTTATTTCAATCATTAATGTATCTACCATCTACCTATCATCTATCTATCTACCTATCTATTATCTACATTTACTATTTCTTTTTTAATACTAATCAGCTTTATTTTTACATAACTTTTTAAAAATTAGGTATTTTCCTCGTTTACATTTTCAATGCTATCCCAAAAGTCCCCATACCCACCCCCCCAATCCCCTACCCACCCACTCCCCCTTTTTGGCCCTGGGATTCCCCTGTACTGGGGCATATAAAGTTTGCAAGTCCAATGGGCCTCTCTTTCCAGTGATGGCCCACTAGGCCATCTTTTGATACATATGCAGATAGAGTTAAGAGCTCCGGGGTACTGGTTAGTTCATAATGTTGTTCCACCTATAGGGTTGCAGTTCCCTTTAGCTCCTTGGGTAATTTCTCTAGCTCCTCCATTGGGGGCCGTGTGACCCATCCAATAGCTAACTGTGATCATCCACTTCTGTGTTTGCTAGGCCCCGGCATAGTCTCACAAGAGACAGCTATATCTGGGTTCTTTCAGCAAAATCTTGCTAGTGTATGCAATGGTGTCAGCATTTGGAAGCTGATTATGGGATGGATCCCTGCATATGGCAATCACTAGATGGTCCATCCTTTTGTCACAGCTCCAAATTTTGTCTCTGTATGTCTTTTTTTAATATTTTTTATTATGTATTTTCCTCATTTACATTTCCGATGCCATCCCAAAAGTCCCCAATACCCTCCTCCCCCCCCACTCCCCTACCCACCCACTCCCACTTTTTGGAACTGGCGTTCCCCTGTACTGGGGCATATAAAGTTTGCAAGTCCAATGGGCCTCTCTTTGCAGTGATGGCCAACTAGGCCATCTTTTGATACATATGCAGCTAGAGTCAAGAGCTCTGGGGTACTGGTTAGTTCATAATGTTGTTCCACCTATAGGGTTGCAGATCCCTTTAGCTCCTTGGGTAATTTCTCCAGCTCCTCCATTGGGGGCCCTGTGATCTGTCCAATAGCTGACTGTGAGCATCCACTTATGTGTTTGCTAGGCCCCAGCGGTGTAGTCTCACAAGAGACAGCTATATCAGGGTCCTTTCAGCAAAATCTTGCTAGTGTATGCAATGGTGTCAGCATTTGGAGGCTGATTATGACATGGATCCCTGGATGTGCAGTCTCTAGATGGTCCATCCTTTTGTCTCAGCTCCAAACTTTGTCTCTGTAACTTCTTCCCCGGTGTTTTGTTCCCAATTCTAAGAAGGGGCAAAGTGTCCATTTGCCTTCCTTCCAATTAAATTTATGTTGCTGTGATGATTATGATAGTTATTATATGTATCTAGAATAAAAGAAATTCTTGTTAAAGAGGAAAGTCAAGATAAAAGTGTCATAGTCTATCTTTGTAAGAAAACTCAGTTTTCATAATAAAATAATTTTCATGACAAATTTTAATTATATTCTAAATGATTCTTATTTAATTTGGTTGCTAGAATATAGTAAAAAATAGTTCCTCATTTGAGGTCATGAAATAGCATCTGCCATCATCTATGCAAACTATCAGAGGCCCACCTACAGGGAGAGAATAAAAGTGATAGATTAATGTTATATAAATTATTACAGCCTGTTTGTTGTCTTTCAACAGATAAAAAAGTTACTGTGAGTCATACTTAGTCAGAGACATCACCTACATTAAATTATGGAAGGTGAGAGATAGAAAATTATTTTTAGAAAATAAATGACTCATATGCAAAACCAGTAATTGTTTAAAGTAATATCTTTTCATTAACTTTTTTCATTTGACAAATATTCACCATGTTACATAATTTGTTAATGTCTAACTATTTTAGGTTCTTGGAATATATCCAAGGGATAAGAGATATGTATGGCTTTTAAAAAATCAACCTGCTGCTTGTGAAGGGGGAAATTGGAATCAGATCTGATAGACGAGCAGTTGTGGGGGGGGGGGGGGGATAAGGAAGCAGGGCACTTACTCAGGAACATGATCTGCTGGTTTGAAAGGAATCAGAGATGTGAAGATCACTGGGGTGAAATGGGGATGTATAACCCATGTGGATATTCTGAGGAAGGGCCCTGTCAGAGAAAGACTGCTAGTGAGGATCTCCAGACAACGCTATGAGTTTGTACTTGGGTCTGTAGCCAGGAAGCAAGGTGCTAGACACAGGAATGGACCTGACCTGCTAGGCCCTACCTACCATAGTGAAGGATTGGAAATTTTGCAAGGATATGAGAAAGCATTGTTGGAGTATCTGAGAAACAAAATCTCTCATGTTTAGAAGACACCTCTTTGACTTTGTGAGGAGCCATCACAAATGGACAAATAAATGAGCTGCTCTAAATATATGTAACTATATGTTAATGTACATTTAGTTAAAAATGAAATGGATAAATATTAAAGAATAATGATGTTAAAGATGAAAGAAAAGATGTTGAATGTGGGTTCTAGTGGGAAGAGGTTATGAAATCTGAAATTAGATTACTTGTCACACCATCAAATATGTACTATGTAAATTAATAAAGGAAGAATATTATTTAAAGTATGAACACAAGTTATTCATTTTCCACTGTCCTTAAGTAAATCATACAAATTCCACTTATTTTGTTAACTTATTATGAAAACAGTCATGGATATTTTCAGTTAAGAGGAATGAAAAGGAAAGAGGAATTAGGTGTTTGTTGCCTGTCTTGGTGCTTAATGGGACTCAGACTGAAGACTGATATGAGGCTGTTCAAGAATTTTAAAATTTCAGATAATATTTCAAAGTGGGACCTAACCAATGGTTTGTATATGGAATATACAGGCAATAAGAAGTAAGGAGTGACTTATATTCAAGGCTGAGAATGTGAAAGGTAATGGTGACATTTATTGAGATGGACTGAGTGGTGATTAATGTTTTTAGAGAAACACTAAGAAAACATACTTTATATGTGTTACACTTTGAGTGCATATGAGACTTATACAACAGGCAATGCAATATATCTGGTGTGTAGGAGTAAGTTATAGGCTAAAATGAGGACATCACTAGGACATATGTGATTTTCAAGTTTTGGAGTCAGAACAAGAATTTTGGGAGCAGGCATGTGACTCCACATATTTAGAAGGTCAAGGAAAGGGAAACCCATATTAGTAATGAAAATGGAATATAGAGCAAGATAAAAGGCAGTTTAGGCAACTTAGTAAAATATAAATATGAAATTTAAAAAGTCTACATATTCATCTCAGTGGTAGAATACTTGCCTAGCTTTGTGTGAAGCCCTGGATTCAATCCCCAAAAAGAAGCATCATGGGTACACAGTGATATTTATATTTCTTCAGTATGATAACCAAAACATGTTTCTGGACATTTAAAAATATGTTTAGAAAGAAAAATATTTCCATTTGCTATTTGGGAATCCTAAATATAGATAGAAGCAAGCTAAGGATCAGAAGGTCCTGAATATAACCCCTGGATGTCCCCAATTGTAGATATTAAGAAATTATGTGGAACAAAGCAAAATTCAAAGGACTCACAATGATGAAAAGAAATTTTGAAGGGACCATTAACTGAAAAGAACAGACTGATAGCTTACTGTTTAGGATTAAATTCTAGCTAATCCCTCATACTATATGTTCATATTGACACACTTACGCACAAAGGCATTATTTCTATACCTGGTCGGAACAGTGGTCTTTAAAATAAGGTCCTGTCACTACTCTAGTCCAGCATTTCTCAACTGCAGAGACAGGGTAGCCCTGCTTAAGTTACTGTATCAAAGTTCCTAAATAATCAATGTAAAAGCAAGGAGTGTATGGGCCATTAGTTTTAATTATGGCCAAGTTGACAACTTTAGTATGAATCTGGAAGTTCAGGACATCATAGTAGGAATCACAAACGTTACAAGTTTCTAAACTCATGGCAGTGGAAAAAAGCAAGAGAGACAGAGATAGAGAGAAGATGAAGGGAGTAGCAAGGGGATAGAGGGAGAGAAAGAGAGAGAAAAAGAGAGAGAGAGAGAAGATGAAGGGAGTAGCAGGGGGAGAGAGGGAGAGAGAGAGGGAGGGAGAGAGAGAGAAGAGAGGGAGAGAAGATGAAGGGAGTAGCAGGGGGAGAGAGGGAGACAGAGAGAGAGGAAGGAGGAGGAGGAGGAGGAGGAGAAGGAGATGGAAAAGGAGAAGAACGCACAACTCTCCTTTCTTAAAGGTTTCTGTCACCTTCAGATCAAGTCAGGATTAGCACTGTGAGCACTGTGGATCTATTAAGGGGATTTAGGCTGATACAGTATTATTATCTAAAAACCAAATTTCTTAAAATGTTCTGACAGTTTGAGCTCACTTCCTTGCTGTCCCTCTGACTGTCACCTACTCGTTTCTTTATGGTTAACATTTTAGGATTAAATAATCATTTTTCATTTGACTTAATTCAAATGTATTACACCAGACCATCCATTAAGAGCCAAATTTCTGGATACAAATTACTTTGCAAACACTGCGGCACAAAGCATTTAGTAAGTGTCTTAGTCAGGGTTTCTATTCCTGCACAAACATGATGACCAAGAAGCAGTTGAGAAGGAAAGGGTTTATTCAGCTTACACTTCCATACTGCTGTTCATCCCTGTCTTAGTCAGGGTTTCTCTTCCTGGACAAAAGACTATGGAAGCATTTGTGGAGAAAAGGGTTTATTCAGCTTATACTTCCATACTGCTGTTCATCACCAAGGAAGTCAGGATTGGAACTCAAGCAGGTCAGAAAGCAGGAGCTGATGAAGAAGCCATGTGGGAGGTTCTTTACTGGCTTGCTTCCCCTGGCTTGCTCAGCCTGCTCTCTTATAGAACCAAGACTACCAGTCCAGAGATGCCACCAACCACAAGGGGACCTCCCCTCTTGATCACTAATTGAGAAAATGCATTAGAGCTGGATCTCCTGTAGGCATTTCTCCAACTGAAGCTCCTTTCTCTGTGATAACTCCAGCCTGTGTCAAGTTGACACAAAATTAGTCAGTACAACTGACCCCTTGTCAAGTTGGCACACAAACTCATCACTAGTAAGCCTCAACCCTTAGTCTCTTATTCATCCCCAAGAGCTAAACAAATTTAAAAGTCCCACAGTCTTTACGTATTAAAAGTTCAATCCCTTTAAAATATCCAGTATCTTTTAAAATTCAAAGTACTTAAAATTCAAAGTCTCTTAACTGTGACTTCACTAAAAAACTTCCTTCAAGAGGGAAAAATATCAGGGCACAGTCACAATCAGGAGCAAATATCAATCTCAAACCATCCAATGTCTGGAATCCAACTCACAATCTTCTGGGCTGCTCCAAGGGCTTTGGTCACTTCTGCAGCCCTGTTTTATATAGCACACAGCTTTTATTCTAGGCTCCAGATACCTGTACTCCACTGCTGCTGCTGTTCTTGGTGGTCATTCATGGTCCTGGCATCTCTAAAACACTGCATGAACCCTTCAGTTCTGGGCCATCAATTGCAACTGAAGCTGCACCTTCACCAATGGCCTTCCATGGCCTCTCACAGTGCCGAGCCTCAGCTGCTCTCCATGACCTCTTCATGCCTTCAAAACCAGTACCACCTAGGTGACTCTTACACATTACTAAGTCCTTCTGCACCACGAGGTACAACTTTGGTTATCTCTGGAACACAACCTCATTTTGATTTCAGAAGACACTTTCCAGAAGATGTCACCTCAATGATGGTGGTCTTTTCTTAATCAAAACTAATTTTTTAACTCCAGCTAACCAGCATCAATAGTCCCAGTAATGCAGTTTTTGCTTTAGTAGTTCTGGTATCTTGTTAATCACAGCTGATTTTTCAGCCCCAGCTAATCAGAACCACAGAATCTTCACAATCAAAATAGCAATGGCCCTGAAAAGAGTCTTTAATCTTTCCTCTGAAATTTCACAAGCCAGGCCTCAATCTTCTGCACTGTTCTCAACATTATCTTACAAGCTCCTACACAGCATCTCACAAAGCTCTTAACGCCAAATAGATCTTCTAGCCCAACGTTCCAAAGTCCTTCCACAGTCCTCCCCAAAACATGGTCAGGTTGTCACAGGAATACCCCACAATTCTGGTACCAATTTGTCTTAGTCAGGGTTTCTATTCCTGCACAAACATCATGACCAAGAAGCAGTTGGGGAGGAAAGGGTTTATTCAGCTTACACTTCCATACTGCCATTCATCACCAAGGAAGTCAGGACTGGAACTCAAGCAGGTCAGAAAACAGGAGCTGATGCAGAGGCCATGGAGGGATGTTCTTTACTGGCTTGTTCCCCCTGGCTTGCTCTGCTTGCTTTCTTATAAAACCCAAGACTACCAGTCCAGAATGGTACCACCCACAAGGGACCCTCCCTGCTTGATCACTAATTTAGAAAATGCCTTGCAGCTGGATCTAGTGGAGACATTTCCTCAACTGAAGCTCTGTTTCTTTGTGATAACTCCAGCGTGTGTCAAGTTGACACAAAACAAGCCAGTACAGTAAGTAATTCAATAAAAGGAATGAATTTGAAAATACACATTTTAATTTCATTTTGTCAAATAAGTATAACTTGAATTAAGATTTTTATAACAATATACATTAGTTGTGGAGAACACTGACAGCTTTATTATCTGTTAAATTTGATCCCTCCTGCCCTGATTTAGTAGAAGCTTTTCTGTTGGTTCATCTAAATGCAGCACTTTGTTGAGCTTTAGATGTGATCAGTTAAAGGCACATAGCTCTGAGATTATGGCAGATTGTGAAACAGATGTCTGTTGTCAGGGCTAAAAACCCAATTAAAATGGAGGTCATGGGGTGACAGAGAGAGGAAGGTCAAGTGACACTGGTGGAGGCAGGGTCAGCCTGACAGATATCAGGCTGCATGCTGCACTGCCATATCTTTAAAGGGAGCTAATCCATAAATGATCTCATCAAATACTTTTCAGCTCCAGAACCATCTGGAATTCATTAAGAATATTCAGGAATCATTTGCCATGAGTATTGATCTAAAAGAATAAACCATTTTTAAACCTATCAAATTATGAAAATCCCAAGTAGCAAATTTTAAGTTATATTTGTTTTATTTTCTGAATATTCATACATTTATAGACTAACTTAGTGCAATCAGGGTATTGGTTAGGAGTATCCACTGTAACATGGGCATCTTATCTATTAAGAGTTCATTATTATTATCATGACCATCATCATCATGATCATCATTATTATCATCATCAGAAACATATAAGTCAGGGATGATGATGCCTATATTGAAATGTGTAATTTCAATATTCTGGAAGCTCAGGCAGTAGATCATGAGCACCAGATTTGCTTGGAATTCAGATTGATATTCTGCTAAAATCAAATTTTATTTTTAATTAATAAAATTAATAAATGCATCAATAGTAAAGAAATACTTATGGGCGAGTTGTGGGGAATGAGTCAAAAATTGTCAACAGGAAATCTCATGACTACAGCAAATTATAGAATTTTAAGTACTGTGTATGATGATCAAGAAAATGCAATGGTCTTATTTTTCAACCTGGGGATTTCAATGATAAGAGTGGATGTCTTTGGAGGAAATGGTGTCAAGTCAATCTATGGCAGTCCCAGCTCTATTGAGGCAAGAAAGAACCTCTGACTGAGAGAGTTTTAATTCGGATTCTGGCCCTTACAGAATAATCAGGTATCAAATCTAATTAAACATCCAAGAAAATTGTATAAACATGAGCTGTCAGTGTCAAAGGCCATAGTCACAGAACTTTGAGACCGAATGTCTGGGGATGCAGTTAACTGAGAAGAGTATTTACATTGTTAGTGAGGACTGATAGACTCAGGATTTTATTCAGGGTTTGATAAATATTGCTTGCTTTAGTTGTTGTTTTGTTTGGTTTTTTTTAATATATTAAATTTACAACCCAATATCAGCCCTTGTTTTCCTTCCAGAACCCCTCACACACATCCTTTTCCTGTCCACCCTTCTTCTTCTCTTTTGAGAAGCAGAAGCCCCCCCCTCCCAACCCCATCCCACACATGCTGTGGGTGTATACTCCCATCCTTGTAACTTGCTGCTGAAGTAGGCATATCCTTTCTCACTAAGGTCAGACAAGGTTGTCCATTTAGGGACAGAGGATTCACAGGTAGACAGATAGGCAGGCAAGAGGCTCATGTAGAGCTCCTGCTTCCAGTTGTTTGAGACACCTGCATAATAACCAAGCTGCTCATCTGCTACACATGTGCAGGGGTTCTAGGTACACCCTGTCTTGCTTTGTTTGATAATTCAGTCTCTGGCAGCCCCCAATAGTTCAGACTATGGTATCCAATGGTTAGTTGACTCTGTGGGTCGTCCTACAGAGTCCCTGTCCTTTTCGGGTCCCTCAATCTTTCTTCCACTTCAAAATTAAAAGTCCCTGAGCTTCATCTAATATTTGGGTGTGAGTCTCTGCAACACTTTCCATTGGCTGCTGGGTATATCCTCTCAGAAAACAGTTATGCTACTTTTCTGTCTGCAAGCATAACAGAGTGTCATTAATCTCAATTTGGGGCAGTCGTTGGTTAGTCTTTCTTTAAGTCTTTGCTCTAACTTTCTCCCTGTATGCACTCACTTATGAATGGATATTGGCCCAAAAGAACAGGATAACCATAGTATAATAAGCAAACCCAAAGGAGACATATAACAAGTAAGACCTAAGGGCGGGTGTTTAAATTTTTCTCAGAGTAGAAAATAAAAGTTATAGGAGACTGAAGGAAGGAGGGAACTGGGTTGAAATGAGGATTGGAAATGGAGCAGGACAGGGAGGTATGATCACATGTAGGAAGAGTAGGGACAGAGAAGGGAGATAGACTAGGAGATCCAATCTCTAGGACTTGTCAGAGATCTGGGATGGGGAGAGGACCCAGAGGGTCTCAGGGGAGATTCTCACTGAGATTCCTAGCCATGGGGGATATGGATCCTGAAGTGGCCACTTTCAGTAACCAGACAAGACTCCCAGTGGAAGGATAAGGGCAGGAACCCACCCACAAAACCTTCCAATCCAAATGTGCCCTACCTACAAATGCTCAGGATTTTAAACTAAGTGTAATTTAAGATGTTGTAGGTATTTATGGAGAGACGGGTAAGAGCAAAAGGTAGATTACCCAGGAGCATGCACAGAAGCTATAAAGGTCCTGTGGTGCTTTTTGGATGCTTGTTTCTATTGCACAAATAAGTCATGCCTTATTACAGACTTCGGGCTTTCTATATGCTTTGCTAAGTTGTAGCTGATGGCTTTGGGGATATTAGAACCCTTTTGTTCCTGGCATTGTCAAGTAAATGAAAGTGGAAAGAAGATTAGAAGTAGCTTATGATTTTAAGAATTTCCTCTTCACAGGAGGTAGGAATGGTGTAGAAGTCAAAGGTGCTGGATGACTCCAATGAAGCAGTGTCATCTGGACACAAGGCAGGTGTCCATGAACTCCAAGAGAGAGTGGCAGGATGACAAAATGCTTTATACGCTCAAGCCAGACAATATCTCATACAGAAAAGTGGGAGTGGTGACTTAAGAAGATAATTGTGATTCATACCTCTTTGGGAAAAAGAACATTCGTTTTCACCAATAGTGTGTCATCAAGTATATGAACCACGTACTCCAAGGGAGAGTCCATGAAGTGGAATGTAAAGTCAGTACTTTATAGTAGCATCAGTCTTCTAATTATGACTGAAAAGAGAGCTTTAATGGATAAAAAAACCTGTCAAGCCCAGCCCTGGGAGGAGTCTATTTCTTGTCTGATTGTTCTTGAGGCAGCAGAGAGGAAAAAGCACCTGCAGAGGGTAGGACTTGGTCTTATGAGATGCGGGGTAAGATTTTGTCTCATGAGATATTTAGGGTTGCCATATAATAATAAAAGCTTTACTTATCTAAGACTAAGTTACTATGTTATTGTAGCTGACCTGCCTTCTGTGTTCCTCAGAGGCCAGAGACTGCAGTCTCTGGAACTTAGCACCTTGTCCTAAAACAGCAGAAGATAAAGTAAAGGCTTAATTGCTAGAGCCTTTTCCCTTTTGTCCAGATGCCTCTTGCTTGTTGGGCTAGCAGGGAAGGAAGATAATGTTTGCAGAAGGAAAATAACTTTTATATAAGCAAATATGCATAAACTCACATAAGTTCATATACAGATTCACGAATGTATATTTCCTTTCAACCAATTGGGTTAAGTTTGCATGCATTCTCACAATTACATACTTACACACACACACACACACACACACACACACACACACACACGCATACATTCTCATAATTACATACTTACATACACACATTCATGCTTACATATGCATATGGAGCAAAAGACCAAACACCAATGCAGAAAAAAACTCACTCATTCTGGATGAAAAATGAGCTCCAGTCTTTATTGCACTGTGAAATAAAAAAACTTCTACCCTTTTAATGCTAAATGAATTAAACCTAAGTTTGTAAGAAAAAAGCTTTGTTCCTTTTAATCAGACTAAGCCTGCCTTGTTATTAAGAAACGACCTGTTCTTTCTCATGGTAAGGAGAAGCCTGCCTGCTCCTTCTGCTCTCTGCAGCTTTTAATTTTTCTTATTTCCCTCTGCATTCTGCACATTGCATTTAGTTTTTATGTTACTTATAATTTCTAAGTTATTCCACTCTGCATACTCCTTCTAAGATTGCTCTCTCCTCCTTCTCTGATGTCACAATAATGCAATAATGCTCGATGCCTTTTCTCCCAGTTTTGTCTATACTTCTAAGTTCTTCTTGTGTTCATTTCTGTCTAAAAAGTGTTCTGTCTAAAAACTTCTCCTCATCTCAGTTCCTCTCTGAACTCAGTTCTTCTCAGTTCTTTGTCCTCAGCACTTAAACTACTTTTAGAATATATGATCACATGTTGAAAAGTTCATCAAAACTTCATACACACAATCAAATCATAAATTGAAATAGAAGTTTACAACAGAGAGTGTTTGTATGCATATCCATTAGGATTAATTATCTGACTAAACATCCATCACATGTCACAGCTCCACAGGTTTATAATAAGTTGGGAAGCATAACTAAGTTATTAGTGAAGTTTTTTATAGATAAACCTAGTCAGTATTTTGTCTTCTATTCTAGCACCTATTTTAAATCATTAGTTCCCTTTCCATGACCTTTAGTTAATTGTTTTACAACCTATTGGAATGTGCTCTGAGTAGTAGAAAGTCTGGCTACTATCTAAGAGCTATTAACTGGTGACACTTGGGAGACTGGCAGAGTTGTTATTGCAGTTTTGACTATAAGGAAAGGACCTAACAGCTGTACCACTATAAAAGAGCTTAATAATGACTGATCTAATTTTAGGAATTCTTATAGGCTCATCATTAAGACTTAAGAATTCATCTATTTATCTATACAGCATCACTACAAGACATTTCATCAGTGTGGATCTGCAGAAATCTTCTCTAAAAGGGATGTGCTATTACTTAGTGATTATTATATATATTTAATAATAACAGGAAAAGCATAGTAATAGCAGGAATCTTTCCTAAAATGAATTCTCTTACAGTCTTGTCTAATAATGGCGCATCTAAGCTGGGCGTGGTGGCACACGCCTTTAATCCCAGCCCTCGGGAGGCAGAGGCAGGCTGATTTCTGAGTTGGAGGCCAGCCTGGTCTACAGAGTGAGTTCCAGGACAGCCAGGGCTACACAGAGAAACCCTGTCTTGAAGAACAAAACAAAACAATACTGTCGAATCTATCACATGTTATATAATAATCTGAAGCAGGTCATCTCAGAAAGATCACCTGCTAGTTATTAGTTTGTTCCGTTATAACTCCTGACAGAAAACAAGCTGGTAGGGAGCTGAGAATACAAGGAAAGTTACATATTTCCCTTAAAACGTTCCATTTCAATTTTCTCATCCAATCAGTAATTAGTTACGCATTTGATACATGTCTTAGCAATTGTGCAGCTAGATCAGAGTTGAGGCTTATCAGTTAGCAGGCACACAGACATTATTGCGTATTGTCTTGTGAGCATTTTCACCCTGATAAAGGCTCATTGTGTTTCAATGAAGATTATTTTCAGAACTGTAAAGTGGATCCTGTGTATCACAATGGAGCCACATGTCTTCAAAGAACCATGGGGGTAGCACATCAGAACTATTATACATACACATACACACATGAATATATATATATATATATATATATATATATATATATATATATATATATATATACACACATATATATAATTTGTGTAATATATGTATACAACATGAAACCACCAGCTATTGAAAAGACTGTTGCCTGGTACACTTGTCTCTAACTGACCTAGTCCTGATGTCTCCTCAGAACTGATGAATTTGGTTCACCTGTTTCTTTAGGACTGACTTAGTCCAGAAGCCTCATTAGAAGTGGCATAAGCTTTACTTTCCATCCTCCTATAGCAACTGTAGCTTTTGCAATCACATAAAATGTAATTTTCCATTACATTTTAAGATAAAGTTTTCACTTACCATGCTTTGGTGATTGGATTTTTCCAGGGTCTTGAACCTTATAGGAAGCACTCGGTCAGTGAGCTACAGCCAAGCCCCTAATATGACAAATCTTGCTTCAATTCTGTATATAGAACATGAAGGCACAGCAAACCTTGTTAATTGGTAACAAAAGCAAACAATATAACAAGTCCAGCAAATGATGCTCTCTAATACAAGTCTTCCTAATCTTTTCTGTAAGATTTGAAAGTGGAAGAAAAGAGGGATTGACTCCAGATTTAAAAGGACAGAACAAAAAATTGGACACATTATTTTTTGCCCTTAATTACATCAAAAATGAGAATAAACTGGCTAAGAGGTTTATTCTTAAGTTTGTTGTTCATGAAAATTGTATGTGACCTAAGCTGGTAATATCTTCCTGTGAATTACTTACTGAACTGTGTATAGAAGAAATGTTATATCTATAGTATGCATAAAGTATTGTGGGGGAAATGGTAAACAAAGTTGACAAGCTATCATCAAATTATCAATCTTGATCTTATTATCTGTGTATTTTGCTGTTTTATGTTCTTTTAAACATAATTGAAATTTATAAGATTATTAATTTAATTTTAAAAAGAATAGAGGACACTGATATATAAGAAGAAGAGATGCATTATGCAGTGTGTGTAAGTGAAACCATCACTCACAAGTTAGCTACATTACATATTTAAATGCATTTAATCTCATTTTTTTGATTCACTAAACTCAATGTTTTCAGTCTATTCTTTCATGTTTTGTTAACAATCTAACCTTTCAAGGATTCAGTCCAAATCGTTTACAAAGGATTTCACACCAGTAGATATTTTGGGCTTGCTTCAATTTCAGCATTACTGGAACTTACTTAAAAGGCTTTTTCTTCTAACTTCCATTTTCTTTTGCTCTGCAGAAAAATCAATATGAAGTTAAGAAGTTACTGTTATCTCGAATTACAAGAGGTTACCTTTTCCCCTTCTACAGATAAATCTATTTTATAATGATATTAAATAGACTTATATCTTCAATGGAAGTTTTTCAAAAGTTTTCTATCCAAAAAGAGTGTTGAAACATTTGAAGAGACAAATATTTCCCTTGACAAATTATCAAACAAATTATGATTGAAGAGAAAAGTCTAAGAATTAAAAACTAAGAAAGAAACATAAAAACGAATGTTCAGACATGTGCAGATTAGTATTCATGATGCTTTCAAAGGCTCAGTGTGAAATGTTATTTAACAGAATGTAAGATGATTGCTTGATGCCTGAGCTTTTAGAGTGTAGCCATTTCTGGACCATAGATGGAATAAATGCTAATTATTTGGTTGCTGGCTTAAAATGTAAGCACACTTGGGGCTTTATTATCATGACAGTCGGCATCACTTCTGCACTTGTGTGTCTTCTGTTCTCTATTGAGGTTTAATAGAGACTTGATGGTATTTTTGAAGTAACGTAGTAAATATGAAGCACACTCGGTTTTCTGTTATAGAAATAACATCAAGCTTTTATCTAGATCTGTAGCTCAGTTTGAAATAGAGAAACATAACGGTTTGAACCCTACTGTTTAGTTTTTCTGATATGTTAGATCACCTCAGCTCAGCTAGAAGCATTTCAAAATCATCAAATAAGTATCATTGATTGATTCGTTTATTTACAGATCAGTGCAGTTCTGCTGAAATTTCAATGATCTTAATTGAGCCTACAGAGTTTTATTTGGTTGCCTGTTACCAAGAGGTCTCAAGGACATGCTGCTTCTTTTAAGCGAGAGGTGAAATTCAATTTAGTCATTTATTACAAGAAAGAATAAAGCTGGTTTCTTTGCACTTCCATACTTGGGGTCAAAAAAGAAATCCTGATATTTATAAACCCCACTTTCAAAGTTACTCTTTATTTACCCTTATGTTTCACTCAAATTTGAATTAATTGTTTTCTTTGCATGCACGAGCAACTTTACATTAAAAATGATCCAGAATATTTGAAAATTAAAGATGTATAAACACTAAAAATTCATCTAAGGGAGGAACATCAGTATAGAACATATTCTGGATTAAATGCTGTGGTTTTTACAAACTACAGTTGTCCCCAGATATCAGCTTTTTACAATGAACATTCTTTTTTATTTTATTTTAATTAGGTATTTTCTTCATTTACATTTCCAATGCTATCCCAAAAGTCTCCCATACCATCCCCCCATATCCCTCCCCCTCCCACTCCCACTTCTTGGCCCTGGCATTCCCCTGTACTGAGGCATATCAAGTTTGCAAGATCAATGGGCCTCTCTTTCCACTGATGGCTTACTAGGTCATCTTCTGATACATATGCAGCTAGAGACAGGAGCTCCGGGGTACTGGTTAGTTCATATTGTTGTTCCACCTATAGGGTTGCAGACCCCTTTAGCTCCTTGGGTACTTTCTCTAGCTCCTCCATGGGGGCTCTTTGATCCATCCAATAGCTTACTGTGAGCATTCACTTCTGTGTTTGCTAGGCCCTGGCATAGCCTCACAAGAGACAGCTATATCAGGGTCCTTTCAGCAAAATCTTGCTAGTGTGTGCAATGGTGTCAGTGTTTGGAGGCTGATTATGGGATGGATCTCCGGGTATGGCAGTCTCTAGATGGTCTATCCTTTCGTCTCAGCTCCAAAATTTGTCTCTGTAACTCCTTCCATGAGTGTTTTGTTCCCAATTCTAAGAAGGGGCAAAGTGTCCACATTTTTGTCTTCGTTCTTCTTGAGTTTCATGCCCCTCAACAGAGGAATCGATACAGAAAATGTGGTACATTTACACAATGGACTACTACTCAGCTATTAAAAAGAATGACTTTATGAAATTCCTAGGCAAATGGATGGACCTGGAGGGCATCATCCTGAGTGAGGTAACCCAATCACAAAAGAACTCACATGATATGGACTCACTGATAAGTGGATACAATGAACATTCGTATTAATTATATTTTCTATTTAGAATTGTTAGATATATGGCTGGAGAGTTAGTGAATGAGTAGAGTGTTCAATGCACAAAAATGAAGACCTGGGTATATATTATTAGCTCCTAATGAAGAACAAAACAATCCAGACAAATATGGTGGTATCAGCCTATAATTTCAGAGATGGAAGTCAGAAATTAGAGAATTCAGGGGCCTTTCTGGCTAGCCAGTCTAACCAAAAGTTGATTTCCAGACTCATCAAGAGCAATGATTCAAAAATTAAGGTAGAGGGTGATAGAGAAAGGTACTGAGTGTTAGATATCAATCTCTAGATGCCATACTCAGATGCATCAGCATATAAACCTGTACACACATGTGCATACACATGTATACAACTAAAGAATCATGTTATTTATTATTCATAAATTATGTTTATTTGTATTTATTAAAATTATACTAATGGGAGAAAATCATATCTCTATGAATAAAGTAATGGGCTAGAGAAGTAGTCAATGGAGCAGAGCGTATTTTAGTCTATCAGAGGCTCTAGTTCAAGTCCCAGCATCCACATTAGCTTGCTTACATGCTATACTTTATCTTCAGGGGAGTCTAACAGCTCTGGCATATGTATGCACCACACACATATATGCACACACACACACAAACACACATAGAGACACAAATAAATAAATATTGAAATAATTAAATGTTACTTTTCATTTACTACATTAGGTAATAGAACAGTCTTTCTAGAATTTATTGAAAGTTATCTATTTATCAAAAGAAAGTTAATGGTATTACACAAATATTGGGAAAGCACAAAAATTACAAAATTTATGCTATAAATCTGGATAAGTCAAGCTCTATACAAAGGTTAATATGTATTTGGGCTAACAAGGAAAATACACACTATTTTTGATAGTTAAGAATACATGTTTATAGTTAGCCTGTTGCTTTAAGCAGAAAGGCTCTACTAAGTAAAGATTATATTGAGAACCACTTCAAAATGTCTCAGAATTTTAAGATTAAAATTTAAAACAGCATGAGTAAAAATCAGGTATGACAATAGAATTTGAACTGAAAGTTTGCAAACTTTCATTACAATTCAAGAATAAATCTTACCAACGCATTAATTGATAGTAATCCTAACATATGCTAGTTGATGAGAATCTTATAAGGAACAGTCAAAATGCTAAGTTGTACATCTCTTTTCAAATATGACTTGCCAAATGAAAAGAGACCAAAGTACTGTACAATTGAAAGATACACCCTGCCTCCAAAAGGTCCATTCATTTTTCTAGCAAAGGTCCAAGTTATTACTTCTTAAAGTACCACTTTAATAGTTGTTAACTTCTTTCCTTTGGATGTTATACATTAGGTATATATATATATATATAATTAGCTTACTTAGACACATGCATAATGAAATATAATTGGTTGTCATTATGACTTACATACATAGTAGTCCTATTGTGGGATGAGTGTCTAAAACAAACTTGGAAAAGCATGATAAGTGTCTACAATTGGAAGGCAAACACTGGGACTTCTTGTCCTGAGGATGTCCTGAGACTGTGGTTTTAGACTATTCTTTCATGGGCCTGGACCAAGAGTAAATTGCCTCTTTTTGAGGTTTATGCCTTGACAAAGGAACAAGACATCCGGTGACCCAAAACTGGAGACTTTCCTTTTATAAAACGTGGTTCCTGAAGCTGAACTTGTTTTTGTAGTTGTTGTTGTTGTTTTTAAATTTTTTATTAGATATTTTCTTCATTTACATTTCAAATGCTATCCCTAAAGTCCCCTATACCATCCCCCCACCCTGCTCCCCTAACCACTCACTCCCACTTCTAGGCCCTGGTGTTCCCCTGTACTGGGGCATATAAAGTTTGCAAGTCCAAGGGGCCTCTCTTTTCAATGATGGCCGACTAGGCCATCGTCTGCTACATATGCAGCTAGTGATACAAGCTCTGGGGGTACTGGTTAGTTCATATTGTTGTTCCACCTATAGGGTTGCAGACCCCTTCAGCTCCTTGGGAACTTTCTCTAGCTCCTCCATTGGGGGCCCTGTGTTCCATCCTATAGATGACTGTAAGCATTCACTTCTGTATTTGCCAGGCACTGACATAGCCTCACAGGAGACACCTATATCAGGGTCCTTTTATCAAAATCTTGCTGGCATATGCACTAGTGTCTATGTTTGGTGGCTGATTATTTTTATGATCTTGTGGTGCAGAATTATTTGTCAAGAAATGTCTATCTAGGAAGATTTATTCCATTTGAGAGTCCTTGATGAAAGCCTACATTGAAATAGTTTTAGTTTACTGATTTTGTTTGTTTGTTTGTTGCTTTGTTTTTTTGTAGATGATGATATCTGTTGCTATCTGTTAAGGGAAAACATTGGTATGGCCACTTCTACTTTTTTTATTTTTCTAAATGGAATTAAACAGCATAGTCTCTTTCTAGGTTCTTCAAGCCAAACTTGTGTGTATGTGTGAAGCACTGAACCAGAGCCGTTCACCTACGTACCTGAAGGCATTTCTTCACACTGAATGAGCAAATATTTATGGACTTGCCAAGTGTCTCAGTTATGGTTTCTATTTCTGTTATGAAATACTACTAGCAAAAAGAAAGCTGGCAAGGAGAGATTTATTTGGTTTCTATATTGCTGTTTTTCTTTGAAGGAAGTCAGGAGAGGCACTCAAGCAGGGCAGAAACCTGGAGGTAGGAGCAGCTGCAGAGGCCATGGAATTCTACTTACTGTCTTCCTCTTCATAACTTGCTCCATCTGTTTTCCTTACCACTCATGGCCAACTACCATGGGATGACACTGTTCCCAGTGACTGAGCCGGGCCTTCCCATATTAATCGTCAATCAAGAAAATGTCTTACAGTTTTGCCTGCAGTCGGAGCATGAAGGCATTTTCTGAACTGATCTTCCAGATGATGTTAGCTCCTATCAAGTTTGCATAAAAATATCCATCACAATAAGATTTACTACATAAATTACTTAATAAAAGCTATATCAATGTATAGGAAACAGAAAAGCATTCTGACTCTAATATATTACATGAATTTATTTCTTTGATCACAAATTAACTCATTTGTTGTTTTTAATATATAAGTTAATTATAGAATACTGTAAGTTCTGGCTCTGTCTTAGCTGGAAATGTGATAGTACTGAGGAAAAATTCAGTGTCCTTGTGGCTTTAGAAGCTTTGTGAGATGAATAAACTTTATTGAATTAATAATATTTAGTATGGTAAGATTCTGACATAAAACTAAAGTAATCAACTTCATTTTAACAATATGATTCATAATGAACTCTATGAACTTATCGGATCTTAAATTGTAACTAGTTTACTAATCACAAGAGAAAAAGAAGGCTACAATGTCAAAGTACTAAAACCATTTATTCATGCACACACACACACACACACACACACACACACACACACACACACACATATCAATGGATTAACTTGAGTAGAGTCTCCAGAGAACTGTTTCATTTAAGAACTGAGTTCCTAGCTGCCAATAGTCTGTCAAGAATCCAGATGGTGCTTCTGGAAGAACACAGTGTCATTCAAACCCATCTTTACTGGGGAAAAAGCTTCATAAATTGACTGGACTGAGTTAGATAAAGAGAATGATATATTCTTTGAAACAACAAAAAGTGTGTGTGTGTGTGTGTGTGTGTGTGTGTGTGTGTGTGTGTGTGGTGATATAGTTATTTTTTACTGTAAAGTTAAGAAATGTTGAAATGGGATGACTACTTTATCACTCATTATTGCATCAGTGTCATGGATTAACTCCCTATTTTATATCGATTATTATTGTATTATCATATTCAAGCTTCTGTTGGAGTTGTTTCAGGCTGGGTAATACTTTTCAAGATAGACAACACAGTTCTGGAAAATGACTAGGGAGCAGAGAGCAACTCAGTAAACTTCAGGGTTTGAATGCAGAATCATGTTGGGGTCCTGTTCCAACAATGCATATTTCCCAGTCTTCTGATCCTTTCCAAATGCCTGAAGCACTTAAGATACTGGACTGAGACACTTATGCATATGATATGTACCATATCTCAAAGAATGCTTATAAATTTCTAGTTCATTTCAATCCCTTTCTGTCAGTGACTTTACTTAAAGATTTTAGAGATGAGAAATTGATGTACACACCCAGTGATCTCATGTAACACTGTGCTTTTGCTTTTGTAGCTTTGGAATTACAAATTAAGCCATGCCATTAAGTGTCTATACAAAACAACACTCTAAAATATGTATAAATGCTTAGATTTCAAAAGAGAATATCAACACATGGTGAATCTACCTTATACAGATGAGGTTTGAGAGATGGTGAACCTACCCTATGCAGGTGAGGTTTCAGAGAGCTCTTTACTGAAGACATTCTTGGCTACCTGCATCACTAAGAGCCCTTTAGTGCTCTAAAGAAATGGATTCAGATGTCTCTGAGTGGGGGGTCGGGGGTTATTGAACAGTGTTTCTGCTGTCTCCATAAAAGGAGAGAAAGACTACAGGAAAAGGAGTAAAAGGGAACCAGAAGGAAAAAGAAAATTGATGCAGGCTTGATTAAGGCTCACTCAGTCCCACAAGGAGATCTAAAGAGTGAGAGTCTTCCAGAGTTGTCTTGAGTTGTGAAAATTGCTCAGGGATTTATACTTATTTGTAAATAACAAATTGATGTGGCTTGAGTATTTCCAAAACAGTTGACAATTGAAGCATTTCTGACAGGAACACATGTACTTCAGAAAGAAGAGAGCTGAAGAATGCATGACAGAACCATTTTTTATAATTTTATGAAATATTTTCTTTATTTACATTTCAAACATTTTCCCCCTTCACATTTTCCCCTTTATAAACCCCCTATACCATCCTCCTTCCCCCATCCCACACATCCACTCCCACCTCACCATTCTGGCATTCCCCTGCATTGGATCATCGAGTCTTTACAGGACCAAAGGTCTATCCTCCCATTGATTTTCCACAAATCCATCCTCTGCTACATATGTGGCTGGTTTCATGCGTCCCCCCATATGTACTCTTTGATTGATGGTTTAGTCCCTGGGAGCTCTGGGTTTGATATTGTTGTTCTTCTTATGGAGTTGCTATAATCCCTTCAGCTCCACCAGTCTTATCTGTTAACTCTTCCATTGGGGAACCTGTGCTGTTTAATGTTTGGCTACAAGCAAGCATCTGGCTCTGTATTTCACACACACACAAACACACACACACACATTCACACACACACTCATACTACTCAAAGACATTCACTCACAATCTCAGACATATTTAAGTTGGTGAATTTGAAGACAGTATCTAATGATGACTTCTAAGTGTAAAGAGTATATAAATATGTACTCACATATGCACATATTCTCGAATTACTTTTCAAAATGTATATAATGTATATGATATTTTACAGTATTGCTCAGTACCTTATTTGTGAAAGACATTTAAAAGAAAATCATTTTTTGAGTGGGATGTAATGTTTCCTGAGTAGAAGAATGACTAAGACAGTAGAGATCATATGCCAAAATGAACATCACATTGTTAGCATGCATTATGCATCACAGTATTTAGCAAGTTGATACTTTTTACATTTGAATGTGTCTCTAGTGCATTTTTTTATAAACCTTTCTTTCTTTTCTTTTTAAATATTTTTATTAGGTATTTTCATCATTTACATTTCCAATGCTATCCCAAAAGTCCCCCATACACTCCCCCCCCCCACTCCCCTACCCACCCACTCCCCCTTTTTGGTCCTGGCGTTCCCCTGTACTGAGGCATATAAAGTTTGCATGACCAATGGGCCTCTCTTTCCAGTGATGGCCGACTAGGCCATCTTTTGATACATATGCAGCTAGAGGAAAGAACTAGGGACAAGAGCTAGAGACAAGAATATTTTTCCTATCCAAAATGTTGTTGAAGATGCCATGAATTAACGCTGCAATTTTTCCATGGAATCCCATTTCACAGTTGACATGTAGTCTGACCTGCTGGTTTTACAACATGGCCCAACAACTGCTAACCTAATCTGAGACCACCATGGGTTACAATTTGTTCTAATTTAATGTAAATCAATTTTTAGCCTGACCTGAATTAGTGAGAAGTGATATTGACTGGGACAATAATGCCATGAAGTTGGGCCAACAAATTGTAAACAGATGGCGCTAACACTTAGTTCAAATCTAGAACAGAATCCAAAAGTGACCTTAAATTAGAAAGCTCTCTGCTCTGATTTATGTTGTTTAATACATAGGGCTTGCTAAACATATGTTTGAGACAGCATTATTTACTGAACAATATTGATGGAACTTTAGTTTTTTAAAATATGTTTAATTAAGTATATGCACAATTTGGTAGAATATATTCTTAATGCAGATAATAAGGTAAGAACTAAATCATATTTGGAATATAAAGTATGTACCTATGTATATTTAATTTTTTTCTTTTTAAATTATCTTTTTAAATAATGAATTGTAAGGGTTGGTGACACAATTTTGGTGTGGATGGAACTCACGTTAGAGGTTCATTTTGTTCTAGCAGTCAGTATAATACACAAACTATAAACTATAGACATTAGAATGTTGTGTTGCTGTCACAAGGAATTCTTTTTATTTATTGTCTTTAGCATTTAGTGAAGTAATTATTTCATATTAAAATCAATGAATGTTCAAGTAAAAGCCTATATTTTGACTTATATTTAATGAGGAAACATTTTAATATAAAATCTATTATCTATATCCTTTTAAAATATGCAAAATGAAATACACAATATTTTGCTTATGATTATTGTTATAATATCATATGTTATTTTTAAGACATCATTTCTTGCTATTCAAAAACATTAGTATCTCATGGATGTGGATTTATGTAAATTATGACTCACATAAGAAGAATATTGTGCTGAGCTATATGAATTTTGAAAAGTTAGGTTTTTATTCAACCCTTTAAAGGCATTGTACTTATTTTGCATTCAAATATTATGTTATATGTTAAAGGACATAACATAATGTCATTGGCAATGTTCTTCATAATTCTTTTTAAAATGTGCTAAACGATATTCTATCTGCATCATTAGGTTACCATACAACAATGTCCTTTGAGAATATGGTTTTGCTATCATTTCTAGTTGTAATTACTTCTCACAGGAACAGTATGGGCTTATTGAAACAACTTGAGGTGTGAAGGTTGAGAAGACAATGCCTGTGCTTGCTGTAAATAACCACAGCTTGATGGCATAGCATGTTTATTTCACAGAAGCTCACCCTTCCAAGGTGCCATATATTTTTTAAACCTCTCTGAATATGTTCTTTCTGTATAAAAGCTTGCGTTGGATATATGCTGTGCCTCACATTTTCTTCATCATGACATTTCTGATGTTATGGGACAGAAAATACTTAGCACCAGGGGTGCACAGTCCATGGTAGGAGATTTAGAAACAATCTCACACTCTAATCCAGACCTGAAAATAGAAGGCATCTCCTTCCTCTCATGCAATTCCAGTCACCCAGTCTTTTTTTTTTTTTCTTCTTCTTCTTCTTCTTCTTCTTCTTCTTCTTCTTCTTCTTCTTCTTCTTCTTCTTCTTCTTCTTCTTCTTCTTCTTCTTCTTCTTTTTGGTTTCTCTGTGTAGCCCTGGATGTCCTGGAACTCTTAGTCCCAGTTTTATAGAGGATTACTTGCTGTGACCTCTCTTCCCTATATCTAAAGGATCACACAACTTTTCTACAGCTGTCTTCAACTACACCACATTCCCTTTGTTTCACCCCCAACTCCCTCAGTCACTCCTTCTGGAAATCTGCCAGTCACTTATGGTGGCCCGGGAATCATGTAAGAAATCTTCACTTGCTCTTCTCAGTAATTCCAATCTCCCTGTCTAACTGACAGTACTATAAACTGCTGTGGTCTCAGCTTTTTTCAGATTCCCAACCCTATCCTTCCATCTGTGGACTCTCTCAGCCCCCCTTTTTTTTTGTAACCCATCCTTAGTCCTTAGTCTCAGCCCCCGATATCTAAAAACACTTTCTGCATTTGACCCCCAGTGACTATACCTGACAAAATTCATAAGCATTCATTGTTGCTAGGCAATCCAAAAGTGCCAGACAGATATTCCAAAGAATTAGAGAGGACAATTCTAAACAAGGGACATTACAATCACACAACAAACACAAAACAGGATAGTGGCACTTAGAATTACAATCACCCCAAGCCCAGAAGCCTATAAACTAGCATAAAAATACAGTCAATAACAGCTAGGACAATCTGTCCAACTAGAGCTCTACAACTCTATTAATAGAGTAAGTCTTGAGAAATGGAATATGGATGTAGCACCAGGCAAGGACTTCAAAATTGCTACCATAAATATGTTCAAGGACCTTACAGAAGATATAAATAAATCTATTAATGAAAACTCTGAATATGTAAACAGTGAAATAATAAGAAAAATATTGTTTAAAACAGGAAAGTAGAAATGGAAACAATGAATATAAAAACTGAAGGAAAATCAAGATTGATAATCTCTTAGCAAAATTAACTAGAAGCCAGAGAATAAAGATACAAATTAAGAAACATAGAAACAAAACAGGGACATAACAACATACACAAGGGAAATCCAAAGAGTGATAAGAACATACTTTGAAAATCTGTTCTCTACTAAGTTGGAAATCTAAAATTTTAAAAATTATTTATTTTATTTATATGAGTACACTGTCACTGTCTTCAGACACACCAGGAGAGGACATCAGATCCTACTACAGGTGATTGTGAACTTCCATGTGGTTGCTGAGAATTGAACTCAGGACCTCTGGGATACCAGCCAGTGTTCTTAACCACTGTGCAATCTCTCCAGCCCCCTAATTTTGTTGATTCATACCACCAAGGAACATTTAAATTAAGATCATATAAGCAATTTAAACAGTTTATTACCCCAAGTGAAATAACAGCTATAATTAAAATTCTGCCCTCTAAAAACAAGAGGAACAAAAAAAAAAAGGTTTAACACAGAATTCTACCAGATTTTCAAAAAATATCAACATCAATATTTCTCCATTTTTTTCATAAAATATAAAAATGCCCTACTTTTTAAAAGAATTCATAGGTACCCTGATATATAAACCACATAAAATCTCAACAAATAAAGAGAATGACGGTCTATTTTTTCTTATGGATATTGATAGTAATATTCTCAAAGCAATACTTGCAAATCAAATCTAAGAACTCATCAAAAGATAGCCCATCATGAGAAGTAGAGTTTATGGCAGGCATACAAGGGTGGCTCAACACATATAAATTGATAAATGTAATCCACCATATAAGCAGACTGAAAGACAAAAAACATGGGTCATTTCATTGCATGTGGAGATAGCTTTTGACAAAATACAAAACCTCTTCATAATTAAAGTACTGCAGAGGCTATTGATACAAAGGTTATATTTCAAACTAATAAAGGCAATTTACAGCAAGCTCATAGACAACATCAACCTATGTGGAGACAAGCTCAAATCATTCCCGTTAACATCAAAATAAGTTTATTGACTCTCTCCATATGTATTCAATATACTGAAAAAAAGGTTTGGCTAGAGCAATAATACAACTAAAGCAGATCAAGGTGATACAAGTTGGACGGGAAGTTATCAAAGTATCCTTATTTTCATTTGATAGACTTGTAAATATAAGTGACCCTAAAAATTCCACCAAGAACGTCTTATAGCTGATAAACACTTTCAGAAAAGTTATAAGATACAAAATTAACTCAGAAAAATGAGTAAACTTCCAATATCCAAATGGCAACTATCCAAGGACTTCAGGAAAACAGTACCTTTCACAATTTCCTCAAAAAATATTCTTCACCCTAACCAAGCAGGTGAAAGACTTGTATGTTAAAACCTTAAAGACATAGAAGAAAGAAAAGTTTTAAAAGATACAAAAATATGGGAAGATCCCAAATTCTCATGCAGTATTAAAATAAATATTCTAAAACTGGCTATCCTATAATAATATTGTACAGATTCAATGTATCCCCATCAAAATTCTAACACAATTTTTCACAGAACATGAAAAGATAATTTTGTCTTTATCAATTATATGAAATCAAAACAAAACTGGGATTTTTAAAACTATGTCTTAAACAAATTAAGGAAAAACTGATGGATGTGTCACAACTTTCTCTTTTCATAACTGTGACTTTTCTAATGTTATGAATAATAATGTAAATATTTTACATGTAAGATATCTGATATGTAACCCCTGTGAAAATGTCATTTGATCCAAAAAAAATTGCCTTGAGCTACAAATCAGATGGCCTAGTCGGCCATCACTGGAAAGAGAGGCCCACTGGACAGGCAAACTTTATGTGCCCCAGTAAAGGGGAACGCCAGGGCCAAAAAATGGGAATGGATGGGTAGGGGAGTGGGGGGTGGGTGGGAGACTTTTGGGATAGCATTGGAAATGTAATTGAGAAAAATATGTAATAAAAAAAAGTGGGCAGTGCCTGAAGACTGACAAAAAAAAAAAGAAAGAAAAAGAAAAGAAAAAAGAACACTGCTATTGTAAATCACAGTGTGATGTAACTTTCTTTTTCTTGCATATATTAATTTGTTCATAGTAAAATTTCAAGGGACTGTTAGTGTTACAAATTATACCCCACTAATACTGAAAATGAAATAAGTGTTAACAGTGAGAAAGAGTAGAGACAGTTGTTCACAGGTTTGACTTGAGATCATACTATGTCTGCTATCCTAATATTTACTATAACCATATCCTGCCTACTGTCTATATATGAAGAGAAATAAGAAAGAATATAACTTTATTTTGAGGATATGGTATATGGTGACTTTCTCACACTTGATAATTATTGAGGAAAGCTATCAGAACCTTCAGAAGCACTCATATATATGTTTTAAAAGGTTCCAAATATTTATTTTATGTATTTGAGTACACTGTTGCTTTCTTCAGACACACCAGAAGAGGGCATATGATCCCATTACGGGTGGTTCTGAGCCACCATGTGGTTGCTGGGAATTGAACTCAGGATCTCTGGAAGAGCAGTCAGTGCTCTTAACTACTGAGCCATCTCTCCAGCCCGTAGAAGCCTGATATGGCTATCTCCTAAGAGGCTCTGCCAGAGCCTGATAAATACAGAGAAGGAAGCTCATAGCCAACCATTGGACTGAGCTCAGGGGTTCTCAATGGAGGGGAAAGGACTGAAGGAGCTGAGGAGGGTCACAGCCCCATGGAGAGAGCAAAAGTATCAACAGGCCAGAACCCCTGGAGCTTCCGGGGGGACTGGACCACCAACCATAGAATACACATGGAGCAAGCCATGGTGTTGGCCACATACGTGGCAGAAGATGGCCTTGTTGGACATCAGTGAGAGGAGAGGCCCTCGGGCCTGAGGGTGTTCCATGCCCCAGTGTAGTGCAATGCCAGGGTGGGAGGATGGGATTGTGTGGGTGGGAGAGCCTCCTCATAGAGTCAGGGGAAGGGGGGATGGGATAGGGGGTTTCTGAATGGGAGAACTGGAAAGGGTAAAATATTTGAAATGTAAATAAAGAAAATATCCAAGAAAAAAATTAAAGCTTCCAAATAGTTCTGATTAACGTATAAATAGACAAATGGCTTAACCATTCCACCTGCCACTCTACTTATGCAAAATGGATATATAGAAATGCCCTTTGAATATTATTATCTTCTACTGTGTATATTTGTGTTTATATGTGTGTATACATGTACATGTGGACATGTTTGTGTGTGTTTTCATGTCTTCTGTGGAAACACAAATATGTGAATAGGTAAATACATGAATTTACATTTTCTGAAACAGAATAAAATGCCTTAGCTGAAGCTGTTTAAACACCTGCAAATTCAAAGAGAAATGATGTAAGTCAGAGACTTCTGGCAGTCCAGAAGGCATCAATCCAGTGTGTGTTTAGTCATAGTCTGACTTTTGTCACAAGAATTTCAAAGTCATGAAGAAGATGTAGCTTTACATAATGAATCTTCTTTATTCTCTGTTTGCCTCAAATCCCAGGTTCTAAGGCCTTGATGAGGATAGAACACAGTATCTTTAGAAGCTCATATGATATTACAAATTTTCAAATGAGGGAGGCAAATTCAGCTATTAAGATTCACTAAAACCTAGTGGCACCTGCAACAAATAATATTAAGAGCAATAAACCACGATATTACAACCAATGCTTAGGATGAAAACATCCTCTCTTCCTATCTAAATTACGAGATACCATTGAATAAATTTATTTCAAACAGACACCCCAAGTATACCTACTAGTCTAATGGAAATAGATCTAATATGTATTGGAACTTAAGAAATATAGAAACTATGTGTTTTGTAGAGATCTCAGGTTAACTTTTAAAAAGTCATATATTATGTTATTCTTTAGTGTTATATATATAATATCTCCTTTGATATTGTCTATCTATGTATACAATAAATCTTGACAATATCTACTCTCCAAACCTGTCCTTTAGCCTCTCCATAATATGCCACATCAGCTCCTTGTATGTATGTATGTATGCATGCATGTATGTATGTACACATCAAATTTAATTAGTCCTGATCATATTCACAGGGAAGTGCAGTCATATGCATTGGCCATACCATAAAATAAAAGTGACTTTTCCTTTTTTACATCATCAGTTTCCCAGCGCAACTCAGCTAGGAATGGATCTCATGATCTTTAACCCTCTTTGCTTTGACTTTAACTAGCTTGATCTTATGCAAGTGTTCTGTCAGTAATGACAGATGCTGTGAGTTCATATATGAGAGACATGTTATGTCCATAGGGTAGCATTTAGCAGTACTCCTCCAATTCTCTGGTTCTTAGCCTTCTTTTCATACACAACTCCTTTTTCATGATTGTCTATGAGCTTGAGTGCTTTAGAGTTGCCACTTCTTATGGGGATAAAACAAAGACATCCCATTTGAAAATGTATAAATTCAACCAACTCACATTCATGGAATCAAGTTGCTTTACTTTATAAATAATTTAAAATCAATATTCAACCTCATGCAAATTGGGCCCTTTAGCGTTTTCTTATCTCCCCATTTCTCTGATCAGAGCAAGGAACTAAAGCCTGCAAGGTTGATGTATCTCTGTGATATCAAGGAAGGACCTGTAACATTGAGGCCTGGTAAGTTACAGTTGATTGCATAGTTAATATCCTTTTTTCACAACCCCCCTCTTCCCTCCCAGTCTTACTGCTGCCCCTTTCTCCTAAGTTAATATTACAGAAGTTACTAATCTAAGTAAAACAATTATGGGAATAATTTATTAGTAGCATTGCTCCATTTTACTAACTAGAGTCACCCCATAAGTGACACTAAAGGCAGGAATCACAGAATAATTTGTTACTAGGCAATGAGGATATTGGAAGTGAGCACAGAGCCATTAAAATCTAAGTTTTATAGATTTCAAGAATACAGTTATTAATATATTTTAAAGCCACTTAATACAGTTATGTTTATGACATAAATAATTACAATCCCCAAGGAACAAAATTCTTAAGGAATAGTAACAAAAAGAGGATATATTATGGAAATGACTCCAGATTTAAGAATATTATCAGCTGGGTTGCCAGCACACGCCTTTAATCCTACCACTCTGGGAGGCAGAGGCAGGCGGATCATTTTGATTTTGAGGCCAACATGTACTACACAGTGAGTTCCAAGGAAAACCCTGTCTAAAACTCCACACTCACTCTAAATATTAGCTAACATTCTTTTGAATTATTTAGGGATGAAAACAGAAGAAATTTGTTAAGAACAATGATTATTTGTCATGAACAATAATTATTTGTCATGCTTGCGTAGAGAAATCTTAATTTTATATAATTGGCATGGGTAGAGTTAAAAACTGTATTCCTGTATTTAACCTCACAATAATGATTAGTTTAGTGGGAAAAAAACCGGATAATTCAGAACACAAAATATCTGTTGGCTGAAATGAAGGAATAAGGCAATATATTAGAAGAATTCAAGTAAACATTCATAACTCTACTGTACTGTTCAAAAGATTACAAATATTAAAAATGAAAATATTTACAAAATGTTTACTAAAAGAGTTTATAATAACAACACCCCTAAGTGTAAAGAATAAATGATATAAAAATAGACTGTCCTATATTTAGTAGGGATATATATGTTATAATCAAATTATAAAGCTTTATAGTGTGCTGATCATCAGCTCTGATGAGTGAATTTGGGTCTTTTCTCTATCATGCTCTCTCTCTCTCTCTCTCTCTATATATATATATATATATACACACACAGGCATATATATGTGTATATATACATATATATGTGTGCATATATATACATATGCATATATATACAAACATACATGTATATACATATATATACATATATATTACACACATTACTATATTCACAAATATATGGGTGTTATGTATATACCATAATTATTAGTAATATATTAGATACTTTATCCAAAATGTGTTTATTAAACACCAGACTTTAGAACACCATTTGAGGAATTAAATGAAACAATTAAATAATTCAGAAGAAAATGCTGCATAAATGTGAACTGGCATGTGGAGAATAATTAAATTGTAATTACAAAAGGTTAATGTAGCAGTTTACTTGTCCTGGTTTTAAAAATTTAGAAAACAGTGCAGATTCTTGCAATATGGCAAACCAACCTGACTTATTTTCTGTGGGAATTGAGCATCTGTTAAGTTTTTTATGTCATTCTATGAAAACATATTTGACAACAATTAGTTTATATATGCAAAGCAACTTGAATTAACACTTAGGGTTCAATAGTTTAAATGTAATCTAATGATATAATCAATTTACATGTAAGTTCACTAATGAATCTTTCTAAAAGAGTAAACATTACATTTATTTTTATAACAATGTAGTATCTCTTTAGTTTATCTTACAATTTCTAAGATTCTGTTTATTCTGAGAACATTCACAATCTTAGAAACTTTTAAATGCATTCTTCTTTTCCCAAGTTACTATTCAATAGAGCTTATTTTTTATGGAAGTTTATTTTTTTTAATTTTCAAATGATGAAATATATGTAAAATGTTTATTTACCATATCGGACAATCAAATATTACAAACTATCATCTTGTTAATTTTTATTATTGCATATATTTTAATATTTAGATTCATTTACTTATTACTTATTTATTTGTGTATGAATGCATGTATATGTGTGCATGCACATACCAGGGGAGTTGGCTCTCTCCTTCCCCTATTAGAGTCTTTGAGCCTCAATCCAGAATGTCATGCTTTGTGGCAAGTGTGCTTATCACTAAGCCATCTTTCCAGCTATTATATGCATTTTAATTCTTGTGCTATTTTTATTTCATTAGAATTCACCCAGATTCTTTCAATTCATTTTAGTTTATTTTATGCTGAATATTTATAAAATTGTGTTTATGGCTTATTTATTTTATATTAGTATAGGCTATATAAGTATACTGTGATTTGGAAATTAATTTGTATTTGAAGATATCCATTGGAAATTAAGAAAATTTGCAATGCTGGATGGTCTTATTCTGATGAGGCTAGCTGTTGCTGCTGAAGGCTTTCTCACTGAGCTGTTATGGTTTCCATTGCCTCATGGCTGCAATTGGAGTTTAAATGGGGTACCCATCAGTCTGTGCGAATGTCTAGAAGGATGGCCATTACAGAGGTGATTGCACATTATGCAGGGAATAGAGTCACACCAGCTATTGCTGCTCACTCAGAAAATGAATAGGTGGTTGGACTGGCAGCAAAACAAAGCAGAATAAGAAATATTTCAAGCACAGTTGTGAAAGTAAAACAAATCCTTGGTAGAAACCAGAAGTGAGGTCCTCAGCCCTGCCTTCTCAGCAATTAGCCCTGAGAGGAAAGAACTGGCTGGCACCTGGATACATGCTGAAAACACACAGAGCTTCCTCATGCCTTCAAAACTCATCCCTGCTGCCCAGGAACTTGCTTCAGTAGCCTTCCTTGTCCACTATGGATACCATCAATAGCAGTGCAGGTATGCATTGGTCCAGACAGGCAACACAAACTCTCCTCTCCATATTAGGCAAGGTAGAGTATATCCAGTACCTACAGACTATGCATCATAACACAGGTGCCTATCAGATCATGTCTAAGCAGATGCAGCAAGAGGGATTCTGTCACACAGAACGCCATTGCTGCTCCAAGTTTAATGTTCTGAAGGCATTGTGTTTAAAGGTCTATGTTGCCTGTGCCAAAAGTATAGAGATCTACTGCTCTGTTGATTCTATCATACGTTTGGTCAGCTTCTTGGAAATCAGATAGTGGTTGACCCACACAACTTAAGGAGACTGTTGCTCGAGACAAGAAGCACTGCTATTAGAATTTAGTGACCTCTGACACGTTAGGGGAAGAAGGAATAAGTATTTGGAAAGCAAAAAATACTCAGGCATCTGATCATCAGCATATTTTTAAATAGTTAAGGAATCAGATGAGAATTGTCAGCTGAGAACCTTTGAGGACTCCTGGAATAAATCCTCAGGTGTAGGGTGATCTCCAGACCCCCAGTTACAGCAGCTACCACCACCCTTTTAGAGGTGCTGCAGCTGCTTCCTGTCGGAGCAGCCACTTGAGAAGACTGGGTGTGTCCCTGACCCAGCACCAACCAGAGCCTTCTTGGGGTGACCTCCAAACCACAGCCTCCAGAATCCTCTTCCAGAGTTGTTTTTCTTTCTTGTGGGGATAGAACCCTGACCAGTGATCACCCTTGATGATGAGCAAGGTGAAGAATGTGCTCAGCAGTCAGGACCATTGCAGCTGAATTGGCAAAAAACAGGAGGTTGGCATGAGAACTCTGCAAGAGAGAGAAAGAGAAGCTGGAGAGGTTGGTTGCTGTTCATGAGGAGACCAGTGCCTGGTAAGACACTGCTAATGAGCTGTGCAGTGATGCTGGTATCCTCATCAGAGGCTTAGTGACAGCAGTGAGAGAAGTACCAGGGTTTTCCAGCTAGGGCTCGAGAAGTTGCTTCAGAGGTTGCTTTCAAATAATAAAAGCTAGGAACTGATTGAATGCACATATTTCCCAAACTGGTACAACCCTGCATCCTTTGCTGTGTGTTCAGAAAAAAAAATAGATGAATTAATTTGCAGAAGAGTGGTGAGTCTCTTTTTCTAAGATTCTCTACTAATGGAAAAGCCTTTCAGGAATGGAAGGGTGCCCTGGTAGAAACCATAAGGAATCAGTGCATGAGTTGGCTTGTCCTGGCTTCCTCACTAGTGTGAGGCAATTTTCTTTACCTCTACAATAGTCTCCTAATCTGTCAAAGGGAAATCAGTAGCCATTCCTATCCTTGCTATGTCACAGGGTTTTTTGAGGATGAAGTGGTTTATAGATGTGAAAGGGTTTCAAAGTTGGAAACATACACTATACGCATGTATGTTATAAATGCATTTGCCCTTGGCTGAGGAGAACAGAGGTAAGCACATTCATATAGAGGTGTTCCCTGACCTCATTGCTTGAATCTGTATCAGTTTAATTAATTTGACTCTTAGATTGAGGTCTCAACTTCTCACATCTCCCCATGGCTCACTAGTCTAGGCACAATTGCATTTGTGTCTTTGTTTCTTACATTTTCACTGCTATATCCCTTACTATATTCTTATTAGCAAGCACTCCTCTTAGTCCAACCAGCTTCCCCGCCTTCATTTTACTAGTTCTTGGTCTCTATAGAGATGAGGATCTAATTGAGCACTGTGGTAGGTAAATGTTTCCAATTGGTAGACTTTGGTATGTTCATATATTGCCTGTTTTATAAAGCAGAAAAATTTTTTAAAAAAATCTTTGCATTTAGTATTATTTGAGCCTATTTAGACACACAAACTTTATTTACACTGTGCTTGCCATTTGAACATGGAAATAGCCTGAATTATATCCATTTCCAATCTGTGGCTAATTGCACTTATTTCCATTGGCTGCTGATTGGTTTGGGCCCTAACATGTTAGTGAGGGCAAGTCCAGATCCAGAGTAACTTTTTTTTTTTCAAGTGAGACAAATTATTTTCAAGTGAGTTATTAATGGTTAGTGGGTATGGTGGAAGAGAACAGCTCCCATTGCCCTTCAGATTAGAGGATGACTGAGTGCAATAAAGACCTCTACCCAGAGATAACTCCTTTAAACCCAAGCCCTGCATAAATACACACCCCTCACCCAAGTCCCTGTCCTTGAGGGGAAGTGATAAACCCCCTACACTTCGAGGTTATTAGCCTTCACTGAACTGGTTCTGAGTAGGTCTTGTAGTACTCTAGAAAACACAGGTAAGAATTCAGGGGTTTTAAATGCCCTCCTGCAGTTAGGATGCTGGAGAGAAAAATGAGCAAGTGTTTTGGGAGAGGTTTGGTTTTAGGGAGTGGGGAGAAAGGAGAGGCTTGCACTGTTAGTCAGGTGTTTACATGCAAGCTGGCAATGTAAATTAGTAAATAAAAGGATAATACAATCGTGGAAACTCCTGGAATTAGAAATAAATGGCAAAGAGCAAGCTGATGTAAGAATGGGCACTGGTGGCATCTATCACGATGAATGTCGAGATGTGCAGTTTCAGCGGTACAAGATCTACCCGGAACAGGGCGGCGCTCCGCCAGGACTGAAGGGAAGGTTCTCCAGTCACTTAGTGCAAAATGTGAGTCCACATTTGTTTCCAAAAGGAATCTTTGACAGATAAACTGGACTGTCCTTTACAGAAGAAAACACAAGGACAGTGGGAAGAAATTCAAAAGAAAAGAATCCTCCGTGCAGTCAAATTCCAACGAGCCATCACTGGTGCTTCTCTTGCTGATATAATGGCCAAGAGGAATCAGAAACCGGAAGTTAGGAAAGCCCAGGGAGAGGGCTGCCACGGAAGCAAAAAAAGAAAAAAAAAAAAAAAAAAAAAAAAAAAAGGCTAAGCAGGCATCAAAGAAGACAGCAATGGCTGCTGCCAAGGCCCCACAAAGGCAGCAACTAGACAAAAGATTGTGAAGCCTGTGAAGGTCTCTGCTCCCAGAGTTGGTGGGAAATGCTAATTTGGTAGATCAGAGTTTGAAGTAAAGATTTGTCTTTAACTCTAAAAAGAAAAAAAAAAAGAAGAATGTGCACTGGTTACATGAGCAATGCGTATTGTGCAGTACACTGGAATCTTCTCAGACACGCCCCACTCCAGGCCAGTCATAGTTGTTTACACTGCGTAAACCACTTACTGTTTTTGGGCCTGATTTCTTTTATATATAAGTTGAGGAATTTCCTCCATATAATTTTTATAGTGCCTTTCAATTCTAGAATTTTAAATAACATGGTAAAGGTAAAAATGGGGGTTAGCAACTTAGTATTTTCAGCTGTTAATGTATGTTTGAAATTCTGTTTATGGTTGTATTTATGGGTATTGGTGTTTATCAATATACTGGTGGAAGTTCTAATCATCATACTGAACATCTCAGGGTGAATCCATTTCACTGTAGTAGATATATAAGTGTCTGTTGTCTCTTGTTTTAGACCATGACATGGATAGATGAAAGATGAATATCTGTTGTAACCAAATAAAGCTAATATAGATAATAGTTTTCTGGAAAAATCTTTAGGGATACCTAGACCTACGCCATATTAATTTAATGGTTATAGAATATAGATGATAACCTAGTTGACGTAGGAGATGTGTTAAGGAACAGAAGTGGAGTTAAAATTGAGGTATATTGAAAACCCAAATGGGCAGAGTTACCAAAATAAGGTAAACCTCAGGGTCCTGAAGAGTTAACCAGAAGACACGCAAAACAGTAAGGAGACCATGCATGGTAGAGACCATGTGTAGGAATGCAGACTGGAAGTCCTGCCTCAGCTTCAGGATACCAGCTATCTCCTCCAAAGAGCCTTCACTATTCTGTAACTCAGTTTCTTCATATAAAGCGAGAACTAGCAATTGCCTGTCCTACCTATTCCACAAGGATGTTGTAGGGACCAGTAGACTATAGAATGTAACAAGAGTGGGGAAAGAGACCCCATTGGATGTGAGTGCTGGTGTTGCCAAACCCAGGAGCTCTGATCACTGTAAGATACTTGAGGAGAAGTTGGACATGACATTGCTGGCAATAGTTGTGATGTGACAGCCACTCAATGCCTCCGAGTGGCCGCAATGTGAACAAGATGCTATGCATACAAGCCTCCAACCTCTGTTTTCCTTAATCATGTCACATAATCCTGTTGTGGACAAATGAAGTTTTGACTTGTGTGTAAAAAAAAAAAAAAAAAAAACAGGTAGAAAAATTTAAGTATAAGATTTATACTTCTCTAAGGAATGTATTGTTAAATAGTTTTATTGAAGTGCTTACTTGATAAAATACATTATATTAAAAAAGGCATCTTTAGGAATTCTACTATGCTGTTGTAGAACATTTAACATCATGTTTTCTAAGCATATTTGTCAAATCCCTGTTAATTTAAAAGTTTAACTATGTAATATAAAGTCTAAATGATAGTCGCATTTGAAAGGATATACAAATGGATTATAATATCTGCACAATGTGCTGATAGTTGCTTCTTCAAAGTTATTTATTTTAGTACATTAAGCTTTACAGATGCTGCATAATTTTACTAAAGAGCTTCTCAAAATATAAAAGGTAAAGAATATAAATCTCTGAAAAGAGCCCTATAATTATGGGATGGTAATGAGCTCTAAAGAACATCAGCAGAAAGAAATGTGAGAGTCAGGATTTTTTTTCTTTACATCTCCATATTTTCATTTTATATTTTCTTCCAAAAACAGAAAAGTGGACATAAAATTGCTGCCAGTAAGACAGAGTTTAATGATTAAAGGGTCACAGGTAAACACATCAAAATTTAACCAGATAATAAACACTGATTTTAATATTAACAAAGGTAATGATTGGTGTTGTGCATATCAATACTGCACTAATTACTGATCCTACAGTTCTGCTCTACACAGAAGAGATGCTCTTCAGAAGGTCAACGAGATGGCTTAATAAGTAAAGCCATTTGATGTTAAGACCAAAGACCTGATATTGTATATAAGAAACCTCAGGATGGAAGGGAGAATTGACTCAAAGAAGTTATTCTCTTGCCTTCAAGTACATAAAATGGTACATGCATATACCCCCCCCACACACACACACACTCACACACATGCACACACACACACACACACACACACACACACACACACACACACACATGCACTCATTAAACATATGCTTAAAACACACAAAGAAAAGGGACTGTAGAGATTGGTCAATGGTTAAGAGCACTGGATGTTCTTCCAGAAACCTGGGTTCATTAAATTAATAAAAAGTCTATTTAGGAAAGAAAACAATAATGTCTATTAGAAATATTGTTGTACTTCCTTGTATTTTCTTACCTGGCTCATTATATTTCATATAATTAATATCATTTATACTTCAGACATTCCCATACGTGTGTGTATAGATGTAATTAGTGGTAGTTTATTTCCTTATGATTGTTTTTTAAGGAGTCTCCTTTAAATCTTTATTTCTTTTATTATTTATTATTATTATTTCTTTTATTTTTATTTAGCTTTGGATCTTCTCTGATCCCTGGGCTATCTAGTTTTAGGCTGTAAGTTACCTAAGCATTTCTGAGGATGTCTTCTATCTCCTTGTTGAGTGGCTCTTAAGCCAAATCAGTTATGGGTTGGTGAATCTCACAATCTTTGGTCCACCATTGGCCTAGTCCATCATGAAGGCAATGCACTAGCTTGCTGCTTACATTCTTCTTCATAGTGTCCAGAGTACCTTCCTCCCACAATGATACTTGAAAATAGGGGTGAAGGATCTATGTAGTGACTAGCAAAACATCTCCATGTTCAATGGGTTATATAGATGTTGTCTTCAGGAATGAGGGTCTCGCTAACCAGTTTATGGAAAGTAACAGCCAAAAATTGTTGAAAATGAAAAGTCAATTAAACAAACAAAAATAACTGTGGAATGCATGATTAATAGATAATATTAAGCATAGATGATGTAAATAATGAACAGAACAGTTGATGAAATTCTATATTCAAATACATGTAATAAAAATAAGCATAACAAAAACCTCTTTCTTTATTTCAAGAGAAAACAAATAAATATCTGTGGAGCTGAGATCAAAAGTAAAAGTATAGAAATTCCATTAAATGACAAAATGGTTCTCAAATCTAGATCTAGAAATATACACCACAGTTCAAGGGTCACTAGAACTCAAAGGAGATCCTTTGTGTTACCTTAGACTCTTCTATACCTATACTCTTTGTGTCTGTGGACTGTAGCTTGGTTCTTTTATGTATTTATCAGGCACTGGCAGCGCTTCTCAGGAGACAACTTTATCAGGCTCCTGTCAGCAAGCTCTTCTTGGCATCAGTGATAGTGTCTGGGTTTGGTGACTGTATATGGGATGGATTTCCCCACCCCACCCCCAGGGGTGACAGTTTCTGGATGGCCTTACTTTCGGTCTCTGCTCCACACTTTGTCTCCATATTTCCTCTCTTGAGTATCTTGTTCCCACTTCCAAAAAGGACCGAAGTATCCACACTTTGGTCTTCCTTCTTCTTGAGCTTCATGTGTTCTGTGAATTTTATCTTGGTTATTCTGAGCCTTTGGGCTAATATCCACTTATCATTGAGGGCATATCATGTGTGTTCTTTTGTACCTGGGTTACCTTACTCAAGATGATATTTTCTAGATCCATCCATTTGCCTGTAAATTTCATGAAGTCATCGATTTTAATAGCTGATTAGTGTTCCATTGTGTAAATGTACCATATTTTCTGTATCCATTCCTCTGTTGAAGGACATCTGGGTTTTTCCCCGCTTCTAGCTATTATAAATAAGACTGCTATGAACATAGTGGAGCCTGTGTCCCTGTTATATGTTGGAGCATCTTTTGAGTATATACACAGGATATATATATGAGCTGGGTTCTCAGGCAGTACTATGTCCAATTTTCTAAGGAACTATCAGACTGATGTCCAGAGTGGTTAGACCAGCCTGCAATCCCACCAAAACTGGAAGAATGTTCCTCCTCCTCCACAAAAGAATAAAGTTTTTTTTATTCAAATGCATTTTACATGTAAGAACAATTGAACACAAACATATGTTTTAGTTGTAAATATGAACAGTATAGTAAACACTGTCTTCTTATGTAAACCTACTCAATGAAAGTCCATGTCTAGAAGTTATAGGTCTAAAAAAAGATAGGAATAAATCAATGTTTACTTACATATTTCTGTGAACTCTCTCTACATATATATAAAAAGATACTGAGAAGAGCAACATGGGGATTTCCATGACATAAGATGGTTTAGAAGTTAACCTTAGGTTATGGCCCATCCATCCATCTCATAATTTTTAACCTATAACTGTTCCATTTTAAAGAAAATGCAGGAAAAAAATAAAAAACAGAACAGACAATGAAGGAAAGACCATCCAGAGACATCCCCATCTTGGGATCCATCCCATCTGCAGACACCAAACAGAGACAATATTGCCAATGATGAGTGCTTGTTCACAGGAGCCTTGTATACCTGTCGTCTGACAGGTTCTGCCAGTAACTGACTAAGACAGGCGCAGATACCCACAGCCAACCATTAGATGGATCCAGAAGACCCTAATAGAAGAGTTAAGGAAAGGGCTGAAGGAGCTGAAGTGAATGGCAACCTCATAGGAAGAACAGAGTATCAACTAACTGGACCATCCAGAGCTCCTAGAGACTAAACAACCAACCAAAGAGTGTCCAGGGCTCCAGCTACATATGTAACAGCAGACTGCATTATTTGGCATCAGCGGGAAGGTATGCACTCTCAGGCCTGTGGAGGCAGGACTGGGTGAGGCAGGAGTGGCTAGGTGGGTGGAGGTGCACCCTCTTAGAGGCAAAGAGAAAAGGGACAGGTTGGAGTGCTCATGGAGAAGAGACTCGGAAGGAGGACAACATTTGAAATGTAAACAAATAAAATAATTAATTTAAAAAAGTAGTCAAATTTAGTTTATCTTTATTTTTAAAATCAAATGTGAATGCTCAATAAAAGCTGGAAAAAAGACAAACAGAAAGGAGTTGAGGTTGGGAAGTATAAAAAGGAAGCCCGAGAATGAATAAATGTGGACCGGGACAAACTTCCATGTCTACAATGTATAATCTGGAAGAAAGACATGGGTATAGATGTATTAACTGTAAAAGTTTTTTTTTTTATAAATTCAAAATTAACTCTGCTATTCACTTTGAAAGGGAGAAAAATAAATGAATCATGGAATGGAGAAGCTATTTAGACGATGATTGGAGCTGTCCAACAGACGATGCAACCACATGTCATCAAGTTATATTTGCTCATTTGCATTTTCATTAAATGTAAAGTGAATCAATCTATAATAATCTATCCCATTTGACCTATCCTTTTATCTACCAGCTGCTGGTTATGTTTATGTTATTTAACTCAAGATCAGCATGAGTTTTTATCTTCACAAACTTCTTTCTCCTGTTTTATCTGCTTTAAATTCCTACAGTACTGGTATTTAAACGTTGTATTTACAAGATTCTATTTAACCAAATAAGAAGGATGAATAAGCTCTTCTGTGGAATATAATATTAAAAATAGGTAGTTGTTTTGGAGAATGCTCAGTAAGCCAAAGTCAAGGCAATTCACATAAGAGGAAGCATTGCAGAAGAAAAGAGGAAAAATTATAAGAGACAGGGTTGGTGATTGACTACAAGAAACTGTTTTCAGAACACAGCAGGGCAGGTACACATATATGCTCACAGCTGCTGAGACAATGTGAGCAAGACCTGTGTAAGATCAAGCCAGATGAAATCCCAGCATGAACAAAGGAGGTAGGCATAAATTTCTACAATAGATCAATTAGAAACTCTTGCCCATGGATACCTGATGGGAAGAGAGTTAGCTTTCTTTAAGGGTACAATCCTGGTGGGTTGACTGTCCTCTAGTGATGTCCATGCATATAAAAGTACATGGGTAACAAGAACTGCACTTGGTTAGTTTAAAATAAAAATGTGACAGTTGGCTGGCTGAGTAAGAAAGCAGGAATGGATCTGAGCAGCAGGATGGAAGAGTCAATATCATCAAAATACAATATAGATTTACCAAACAATAAAACAAATTAGAAAACAATAAATGTAAAAGTCCTAGTGGTTGGGTATGAAATAAAAATAAATAAATAAATAAAAATTGGAAATACCTTTAAAAGTAAAATTGAAAATGTCGTAAAATAAGGTCATAAATATGCTTTTATAGATGTATAATGAATGTATGATTCAATCTAATATCACAAAGAAAATAAAATCTTAATAAAACTAAAAGCTACAATCTAAGTATGGTGTTTCTTTTATGAATTTTATATGGCTTAAATCTTTTGAGTTCAATTATATCCATGTTTGCTTCATTTATCTCAGTGAGTCCCACAAAGCTGCCCCTCTCATCAGGGCTAGGTGGTTTTATGCAAATGTAGTTTTATTTTGTTTTGTTTTGTATTGGTGCTGTACTTTACTCTGTCTTTTCTGTTTAAACATGGTTATGCGAAATTGACAATTGTGTTAACACTGACTATGTCTTCCAATATTAAAACAAGTACCTGCTTCATTAGCCTAGCCATGGACTAGGTGTAAGTACAGTTTTCATGTATATTTGGATAAGTTCTAGATTAAGTCCAAAATGTTTGTAAGGAATTCATTTTAAATTTGAGTTAGCATTTTTAAAAGCTTTTCTTTTTTCACAAAAACATCTGTATAAATGTTAATTTAGATAACGTAAAATATTTGGAAATATTCAGCACTTGAAAGATTACTTGTGACAATTTTATTAGTTCATAATTGCTAAGTGGAAAGAAATCTTTTAAAAATCTGTCTGGGATAAAGTTTGAATTTTCCACCCAACAGAGTGCAGCTGTATTTAGAATATAAAAGCAGTAGGAATGAAATTTTCACATGGTAAAAAGAAAAATCTTTTTGTCAACAATTATGAAGGTCATAAAACAAAACTATTTCTCAGATTTTGTTAAAATAATTGAGACGTATAAATGAAGTTCACATCTGAGCTGACAAAATAAAGTCGTTTACACTTGCTTATTTTTATTTTATTTTAAATTATGTATATATACATACATGTGTGTGTGTAAAATGGAGTTCCGGGAGCCATTTTGCCTGCTTATGTAACAGCCTGCCTGTCAGGCAGAGTCTACTCAGGCCAGTATCTGCTGACACATGGAACAATAAGACAGGATACACTTGAACCTCAAACTGAGGGGCTGAATGTTCTGTTAATCTTGGTGGGAGGAACAAGGACTAGGGAGGCCTCTTGATCAGCCATTGTCTCTGCTGCCTTGTGACTTTGTTTCCCATGATACTATAAAGTATATAAAAGCCTAAGAGAATTAAACCTGGGGCTGCCACAGTACTGACTGACTGAACAGCCCTCCCGATTTCTAACCTATGTCTCTGATTCTTCTTTTCTGACTTTTCTATAATCCTTTCTCCGCTCTCAGAGGACTGTTCACTTTCATACTGGCTGGACCAGTGCAAAGGAGTATGTGTGAGTGCAGATCTCTGCTCATTTTAATTTATTATCTTTATGTGTATGATGTGATTGGTGGTGGTGGTGGGGTAAACCACCCCTGCTCTTTCTCAATTTTACCACCTTAGTAAAAGAAACTCTTACCAAGTGACAGTTTGTAGAACTCTTTCTTCTGTCATATGATGGTAGACACTTTCCACATGTCCTCTATCAACTTTACAACAATTTGCTTTCATTAATGTTTCACAAAAATTGCAAAATGCAAAAGCAAACACCAATCTAAATTACCATATTTTCCAAGACAAACAAACATGTTTTTTTGTTTGATATCTACAATAAAGTGCAGGGAGTCAGAGAGCCCAGGGACACTTCCCCCCTCCCTTGAGGCCTCCTCTTACTTATGCTTTTATTGCCACTCCTGAATAAAGTTTTTCAGAGCTTGATCAGTATAATTGACTTGCTCTCATTCTTCGTGTCTCTTGTCCCTCCACACTCTCTCTCTCCTGCCCTGCGTCCTCTCTGATTATTCCTGCATGTTGGGGCAATAAAGATGTATAACATTTTCTGCAGCTTTGGTAACTCTTCTTGTACTGGCTAGTTTTGTGTCAATTTGACACAGGCTGTGTTATCACAGAGAAATGAGCTTCAGTTGGGGAAATGCCTTCACAAGATCCAGCTGTAAGGCATTTCCTCAATTAGTGATCAAGTTGTGTGTGTGTGTGTGTGGGTCCCCTTGTAGGTGGTGCCATCACTGGGCTGGTAGTCTTAGTTCTATAAGAGAGCAGGATGAGCAAGCCAGGGGAAGCAAGCCAGTAAGAAACATCCCTCAATGAACACTGCATTATCTCCTGCTTCCTGACCTGCTTGAGTTCCAGTCCTGACTTCCTTGGTGATGAACAGCAGTGTGGAAGTGTAAGCCTAATAAATCCCTTCCTCCCCAACTTGCTTCTTGGTCATGGTGTTTTGTCCAGGAATTAAAACCCTAACTAAGACACATTGGTACCAGCATAGTGGGGTATTCCTGTGACAATCTGACCATGTTTTGGGGAGGACTGTGAAAAGCCTTTGAAACTTTGGGATAGAAGATACATTCAGTGTTAAGAGCTCTGTCAGATGTGTGTAGGAGCTTGGAAGATAATGTTGACACAACAGTGCAGAAGATGGGGGCCTGGCTTGTGAAATCTCAGAGGGAAAATTAAAGACTCTTTTCAGGGCCATTGCTATTTTGGAGTTTGACTATTCTATGGTTCTGGTTAGCTAAGGCCGAAGAATCAGCTGTGATTAACAAGATACCAGAACTAATAAAGTGAAACCTTTACATTACTGGGACTATTGATGTTGGTTAGCTGGAGCTAAGAAACTGTCAGTGATTGGACCAACATTATTGAGGTGACATCTTCTGGTAAGTGTTTTCTGAGAGCACAGAGTCTGTGTTCCAGAGATAGTCATGGTTGTACCTTGTGCTGTGGCTGGACTTAGTAATATGTAAGAGTTACCCAGGTGGTACTGGTTTTGAAGGCAAGAAGGGCTCACAAAGAGCAGATGATGCTCGACACTGTGAGAGGCCGTGGAAGGCCATTGGTGAAGATGCAACCTCAGTTACAATTGATGGCCCAGGACTGAAGGGGTCATTCAAAGGAGTTGAGGCTTGGCACCATGAAGAGAGCCTATGAGAGGCTATTGTTGAAGCCAAGTTACAGTAGAAGACAGCAGGATTTTGGAGATGCCAGTACCATGAGATGACCACCAAGAACAGCAGCAGTGGAGTAGAGGCAGCTGGATCCTAGAAGACAACATGTGTGCTACAAAGGGCATGGCTGGAGAAGTAACCCAAGCTTCAGAGGAGCCCAGAAGATCATGAGTTGGATCCCAGACATTGCACGGTTGGAGATTGATTTTCGCTTTTGATTGTGACTGTGCCCTGATATTTTTCCCTCTTGAAGGAAGTTTTTTAGAGAAGTCCACAGTTAAGAGACTTTGAATTTTAAAGTACTTTGAATTTTAAAAGATACTGGATATTTTAAAAGGATTGAACTTTTAATACGTAAAGACTGGGACTTTTAAAGTTGTTTAGATCTTGGGGATGAATAAGAAACTAAGGGTTGAGGCTTACTAGTGATATGTTTGTGTGTCAAGTTGACAAGGGGTCAATTGTACTGGCTAGTTTTGTGTCAACTTGACCCAGGCTGGAGTTATCACAGAGAAAGGAGCTTCATTTGGGGAAATGCCTCCATGATATCTGGCTGTAAGGCAATTTCTCAATTAGTGATCAAGGGGGAGGGCCCCTTCTGGGTGGGACCATCTCTGGGATGGTAGTCTTGGGTTCTATAAGAGAGCAGGCTGAGCAATCCAGGGGAAGCAAGCCAGTAAGGAACATCCCCCCATGGACTCTGCATCAGCTCCTGCTTCCAGAACTGCTTGAGTTCCAGTCCTGACTTCCTTGGTGATGAACAGCAGCATGGAAGTATAAGACAAATAAACCCCTTCCTCCCCATCTTGCTTCTTGGTCATGGTATTTTGTCCAGGAATAGATACCCTGACTAAGGCACTTCTTTAGATCTATACTTCTAGATTTTGGAAGCATTTATAACAGTCTTGTAGTAATATGAGGTAATAGTTTATTTCATGTAATCAAGAGAACAAAAATCTTTATTCAGTCCTCTGAAAAAATATGATGTTTATTTTTGAATAGTGTTCTACTGAATGAAAAAGTGAATTCTTTTAACATGATTTTTTTTCTTTAAAAAAAAAATCTTTTTCCAGAAACACAAGGTCCAGTAAATACAGAGAATGGCACTCAGTAGACATTTGGGAGAAAATCTGTAGAATATCTTCAAGAGAAAAGCATTGCAAACCATTGTGGTTCAATATGCAAAAATAATGAAACACAAGTTTTTAAATTCAAATATGAAGTAAACACTGAAAGCACATGATTTAATTCAGTTAAGTAGAGTTTTGTTTAATGTTATAAAAAGTAATCCAAATATTTTCCTTTGACTATCATGCTATGGCTGCAGAAGTGAATGGACAAATATATATATATGTGTGTGTAATACTTGCAAAACTTCGAATGTCTAGGATAAAGGATCATTGCTATAATATGAATGAGGTTTACACAATCCTTGTTGGATTGTGTTCACAGCAATAATGCGCACCATAGCTGAAAGATTAGGAAAATAAATACAGAAACCAAACTAAAGCATAGGCATATCCACCAAGCCTGTACTCTGAACAACACCTTGTATTCCTGGGAAAACACCTTTTAATTTCCTCAAAAACAGGTGCAGTGTTTTGGTACAAGTTCAGAATCTGTAGAATGAATGAAAAATATCTCAAACACATCTTGATTTTGTTTCCGTGTAATGCTATTTTATATTCTTATTGCTTCCATTTTGTTGATAACCAAAGTAAGTTGAAAGTAATACTTACTTTGTTCTCTGTTTTTTCCATTAAGTCATATTAAATCAAGACATAAAGATCTACATCAATGACTTAAAAATATATGTGTTAATGTGTGGACTTTAAATTTGATTATTTATAGATTTAATTTGAGAGAATCCTGTTTAGAACATTGGAATCTATCTTCACACCTGGATATGATTTGGGAAGTTAATATTTTAATTATTCATAATCACTGTAGTTCTAAGCACAAAGGTAAAAAAAGTAATAAAATGCAAGACTGAGAATATTTGTTTAAACTCTAGGAATCTAATAGAATACATTGTTATCTTTGTTTTACTGTCTGGAGTTCCTTAATTACCACCTTTATCAGACATCAATAAATACTAACTGAACAGACTCAAGTGAATATTTAGTTTAAGCAACATCAGAAACATGCTATAGAAATTCTTTAATGAGAATATTTAAAAAGATATGTGGATCAAATAATAGTAGCATATACTAATGAATACTCATATTGATATTACTAAATATTGTCTAAGATATATGGTATAATAATATGCTAAATAGTATATATGATAAAGATGATTTTTTGATCAGGTCCTTATTCAGGTAACTGTATTTTAGAAAACATTAATTATTGGCTTAAAGAAGAAACTAAAGTGCAATGTATTTAGTAGATAAAAGACTTTATAAGGTTGGAGAATTTAGCATAATAATAATATGATGTAGATTTTAAGATGATTTTGATATCCTTTTAGATTCATAGAATTAAAATTGCTCTCTTAAATGATTATGTTGATAGTGTAGCATGGCATTATACAAATGAAATACTAGCAAAATAGGCTGGATCTTTTTTTAAAAAATAATAATTATGTCATTCTAAAAATTATATATGAAAAACTAACCAACTACCTGAATAAAATGAATGCATTTTCTATTTTAAACTTCATAATTTAAATTTTAATTTTTTTAACTTAATTTTTTTAATTTAAAATTTATAATTTTAATTGATATGCATATTTTAAGTTTAATAAGACATGAAAAATATCCATGTAGAATTATTTATTAGTTAATCTATTTTACTTCAAGAAAAATATTTTTCTTATAAAGTATTTAAATTATTATTGTATAATTTCTATATTACTTCAAAAATTATAGCTTATTTAGCAAATGCCTTTATATATTTGCTTTCTCTGACTTCAACTATAAAAGCAAAATATCAGAGAGTTTGGCGGTAGACATTCTTGCTGAAATATTTGATTGGATGTGTTTCAATGATTCTTATAGGAACCAGTTCAGAGCATGAATAAACACATATGCTTTGGGGAATATACTCCCATTAACCTGAAAGAATCATACTTATGAACTTAAAAATGAGACAGTAACAGAAAGGTAAAGATAAAATTTCCTCATGCTATTGAGATGCTGGTGACAACATGATTATCTTGATGATAAAGTTCTGAGATAAGAAATTCATGTACAAGCTACTTGAGAATGGAACAAGCAAACTAACACAGTTAGTAATGGTAAATAATGTTGTATGGTAAATAATTCAAGTAGAATCTTAAGATCTAAAGATATGATGATTAAATATAAAAATTTAAGAAAAGTGCTAAAGTATTTTTGACTAGGGGTTGGGGTTTAGTGGGTAAAATATTTTTGTGTAAGTATAAGGAACTAAGTTTGGATCCAGAGCAACCAAATAACACACTGTGGCACAATTCCATTCATCCTCAATCCCTGAGTTGGGAAAAAGAGAGTCCCTGCACCTAGCTGGCTAAATAGTGTTGTCCAGTGAATGAGTTCCTGTTTCAGTGAAATGAGTTGGAGCATGATCCTAAAAGATAACCAGCAATGAACTTTTGCCTACATCTGTACATACATATGTGCAGCAATGCACTATGAACACATACAAATATGTGTACATAGAAATATTATTTTGATAATGGCAATGATTCAATTTTGTGAAATTAGCACATTTTCTAAAATGTGATGATTGACATGAATACTTTTTATGATAAACCAAAGCTACTCCGAATATGTGTATGTTGTGAGTTAAAACTTTAGAAGACAATGTGTTGGCTTCATTTCTATTTATGGGAATAAAAAGAACTTGGGGATTAAAGGGTCTATTTAAGATTGTAGTTCCACATCATGGTTCATTGTCAAAGAAATCAGGGAAGTATCTGAAAACGCCACAATGGCAAAGAGTTGCTTATTAAATTCCCTTCATTGCTTCCAGCCTAATTTCATACAGCATCCAGAACCACCAGGTTATTGTTGACAAAAACACAATGAGCTAGGGGCCCTCCCACATTGTTTCTAATTAAGGCAATGTACTGTAGACGTGCACACCAGTCAATCTGGTGGGGGCATTTTCTCAACTGAGAGTTCTTTTTCCCCAAGACTGCTTGTGTCAAGTTAATATAAAACTAGCCATCACAGAAACTAGAACAAGAAACACTATGAAGATAGACTGTATCCATACAAATATGGTCAAATGATTGTTCACGAAATAGTAAATATGATTTATTAAAGAACAAAGACCCTTCAACAAATAGATTCATCACAAATCCAAGTGTTAAAACTTGAATTAAGATGCACATTGCACTTTTTAAAAAAATTAACTCAAAAGGGTAATAGGTTAGAACTAATAAACAGAAAACTCCAGAATACCTCTCAATATAATAAAGGAGGTAATAAAGTTGATCTACGGTTTGTTGCTGAGTTAGAAATAATATGGAAAAACATCCTAAATAAGACTAGGGATCTTATAAGCTTAAGTTTATAATTCAAAACTACTGCTATGTGGAAGTCATTGGAATACAACGAAAATAAATTCAGAGACTAGGAGAGGTTTTGCAAAATATACTTCTTCCAAAAGGCCAGATGATAAAATATAAAATTAATTAACATCTTTAAAATTCAACATAAAGAAAAATAACTGCAACAAAAAATGTTTAGAAAGTCTAAATTAATAGCCCTCGAAGAACATATCTAAAGCACAAAATTATGTGGAAAAAAAACCATTAATCACTGTGGATTTAAAAATCTGAGTAAAATGTTATATCACCATAAACCTGTTAAATCTGACATCAAATCTGTAGAAAGACTTTGAGCAAAAGAAGCCGTCATTCTTTGTTCATAAGAGAAAGGTAAAAAAAAAAAAAAAGCATATTACAAAACTCAATATTTCAGCGTAGCAACTGAGATTCTGCACATGTACCACAGTATCTAAAATCTTACCTTTTAACTTTTTTCTTTTTTATTGGATATTTTATTTATTTACAATTCAAATGTTATCCTCTTTCCTGGTTTTCCCTCCAGAAACCCCCTATACCATGCCCCCTTAACCTGCTTCTACGAGGGTACTCCTATACGCAACCACTCACTCCTGACCCCCACCCCTGGTGTTTCCCTACGTTGGGGCATCAAGTCTCCACAGGACCAAGGGCCTCTCCTCCCACTGATGCCCAACAAGTCCATCCTCTGCTACATTTACACCTTGGGTCACGGGCCCCTCAATGTGTACTCTTTGTTTGGTGGTTTAGTCCCTGGAAGGTCTGGGGGTTCTGGTTAGTTGATATTGTTGTCTTCCTATGGGGATGAAAAGGCCTTCAACTCCTTCAGTCTTTTCTCTAACTCCTCTAATGAGGACCCAGTGATCAGTCCAATGGTTGGCTATGAATATCCACTTCTATATATGTCAGGCTCTGGCAGAGCTTCTCAGGAGACAGCTATATCAGGCTCTTGTCAGCAAGTACTCCTTGGCATCCACAGTAGTGTCTGGGTTTGGTGTCTGTGTATGGGATGGATTCCCAGGTGGGGCAGTCTCTGGATGGCCTTTCCTTCAGTGAATGCTTCACATTTTGTCTCTGTATTTCCTTTAGACAGGAGCATGGTGGCTCCATGCTCCACCTGGGGACCTTGCTTCACTGCTAGATATGGTCTCTACAGGTCCTCCCACTCTTTTGTTGGCCATTTCAGCTAATCTCATCCCAGTTTGGTCCTGGGAGCCTCCTGCTTTCCTGGCATCTGTGACTTTCTGTTGGCTACCCCAGTTCCCCACCCCCCATTTCTACACATATCTGTTCAAATTCCTGACCCTGTAAATCATCCCTGTCTCCTCTCATACCTGATCCTTACCTTTTAAGAAAACCAAGAAGTAGCCTAGAATGGTGGCTTTTACCTGTAATTCCAGCATCAAGGTTGAGGCAAGAGAAGCCTGAATTCACAGGGCAGCCTGGCCTGGTGAGTTCTCGGTAAGACTGAATACAGAGTGACACCTTGTCACAAACCAAACCAAACCAAACCAAACCAAACAAAACAAAACAACAAAAAATCCTACAGATATGTATAACAGATTTATCAATAATTGCTTAAAATCATAAACAACTTAAACATCCTTACACATGCCAAAATGTAAAAGAGCTGCATATAGAACATATTTTAATATTTTCAGTAATAAATGGAAATAAAGTAGCAAGAGAGAGAGAGAGACAGACAGATAGACAGACACAGAGATAACCAGAGAGAAGGAGAGGCAGAAACAGACAGAACAGAAAAAGAGAGAGAGAGAGAGAAAGGCAGAGAAAGAGAGATAGAAATCCCACCCAAAAGGGGTTTTTCCATATGTCTTGGTTAATTCTTTGACACAGCAAGACTTTCTTGGAAAGTAGAGCACTCCCTTGATAAAATGTTGCCTTCCCACATTCGACTGCCTTGTGTGCAGTTGCATGATTACTTTTTGGCATGAGAGGGTCTAGCACATTGTGAGTGTAGTCAGCCCTGTTCAAGTGGCCCTAACTATATTGGAAAGCAGGGCATGTAAGCCATTAGATGTGAGCCAGTAAGCAGCTTTCCTCCAAGGCACCTTCAGCACCCATGTCTTCAGGCTCCTGTCGTATATTCCTGCCTTTACTTTCCTCATGGTAGATTATTGCCTAGAAGTTTAATATGAAGGGAACCCTTTCCTCTGTCAGTTCATTTTAGACATGACATTTTAAAATAGTAGTAGAAACCAAAATTAAGATAGTGTATTGTTTCATATTGAAAGCATTCTAAACAGTGCAAACTCTGTTTAAAGCAAAACATTGGTTAAAGTTTTTCAAGGATTAGAAGCTAAGTGGTGCCCAAAGAACCAGGGACACTATTGTATATAATGATGTACTAGTGGCTATGTTATACATTCTCACATCACACGAACCTTTACAACACAAAGACATAAAATCCAACATAAGTATTTTTAATATTTTGTTTAATACTTCAAATGTGAGTGTTCAGATTACTTTAACAATATATCATATCAATGTGATGTGAAAAAATGTTTAGCTACTTGAACAAAGGAGAAAAATCGGAATTCTGAATCTTGCTTATTCTGTAAATCTAATGTTGCCTGACAAATAAAGCATACAAAAGGAAGCAATATAAAAAAGGTTCAGAAATATTCTCAAAGAAGTATTAACAAATAGAGCACTTTCAAAGGTATTGTATAGAAATCAGAGGGATTTCTAAGCAACCACAGAAAGTCACAGTCTTGCAATTTAGAGCATGTTAGTGAGCTATCCTATCAACAACTAAAATAACCTGACAGAAATAACTTGAGAGGTGATTGCTTTGACTCACTACTGCTCTGAATAATTTAGTCAGCCAAGGTTTTACATGTAAACTGCAGAATATACCTTTAAAATAAAGTTACTGATAAGAAGAGAATAATCACATATCTCTGCAGTTTATATAATAGATAAGAGGCTGAAAAAATGAACTCAGTGATGGATACCTGCAAGAGTTATCTAAGCATGTATGGCCAGCATAGAGCAAATGTTGCTATAAAAGAATGATATTTTTATGTCAACATATTTCTAAATATCTGGTTGTCAGAGATCTTGCTATATGAAGTTTTTGTGTCAGGAGTTAAATATGAAAACCACAACTCTGGTCAGTTTAACCCTAGGAGTGAGGGAAGAAGGATATGTATGCTGCCTTCTGAGAATACTCAAGAATGAAACTCAGAATGAGAGCGACAGCTCTAGAAAGGTAGCTGTGATCTGGGTGGATATTCAAGGCAAGTGGCTGTTATAGCAGTGTAGTCTGGGCTAAACTCAAATACGAGACTGGGATTTTCCTTATAGACAATGTTTCTGTTCTCTCTTCAAAAAAATTGTGCTTTGTGTCTCAAGACAAGACATTTTCCAGAGTCACAGATATGGCTATATTTAGAGATTTCAGGCATATAAAGGCAATATTCCAAAATGAAGTCTATCCCAAGTGACCCTGTCTCCTTCATGATTTAGTGAGTAAAGCCAAGCATTGTAAATCTTTATTCCCATGGAAATTCTCCACACTCCATGGCCACAGGAAGACACGTCTCTCCATTTGGCAACAAGGATTATACTGGAGGCCATTTTCCTGTTTGTCCAGCAATCTGTGATCTCTCATCTTGTCTGTGTTAAATGTGACATAAGCATATTTGTAAGGACCGTTTTGAGTGCTTTGCCCCACTCAGCACATATTCCTTGGTTCCCACAGCTGCTGCTTCTAAAGGAGTGACTCATCATCTTTGCACCAAGTTACTGAGCAGGCAAAACGTCCATGCCCTTGAATCATTTGATGGAATACACTTGATTTCTAGCTCCAATAATTTTTAAAATGTCTTATATTTCCATTTCAGCTTTGCTTTTTTGTCCAAGTGCATCAGGTCTTTACAGATTTCCACCTAAAATAAACAATTTCATTCTATATATTTTAAGTTTTATAGATTTGTTGGGTTACTGGAATGAAACATCTTATATACTCCTTTAAATCTTATGCAAACTCAGAAAATGTTATAAGCTGTGATAGTAGTATAGTTTTTCCTACTTTGTGATCCTTTTTTTTTCTTATACCCTTTCCACTCCCTTTCTACCCTTTCAACCCCTTAACATGAGACAGGGGAAACAGGCAAATGTTATCCTTAGACTACTTCCTGCTGATTAGGGGGTTAAAGTTTGGGACAAGTTTGATCTTTAATGTCATGATATCTAATTTCTTCTTGTTCTTTCTTTTTCATGCACATCTACTTAACAAACAACAGCAATCAACAGTAAACAAACAACAACACTCTCAGAGCCCTTAACATTTATATACCTTCTGAAGAGTTTCCAGAATTCAAAACATCACAACCTCACAGAAACTATCTGCAGATGTGAAAATCACATAACCTTCTAAAGCCCAAGTCAAATCATGGTCAACTGCTGTGCACAATCTGAAGCAGCCCCATATGCCACGCCTGGGATTAAGAGGAAAACATATTACAATAATATTTCTGTGTTTTTCAAAGTAACCAAAATTCTTGCTATATAATAAAAGCTTATTTTGAGCTACATGCACTATATTTTTTTATGTGAACTACCATGCAAAGGACAAGGATTCATGTATCCTCCCAATGTGTAGTTCTTCTGGATGCTATAAACTAGCGTTGTCTTCTGGGGCTTCTGTATCTTATCAGAAATAGGAGAAGGCTGGAATGCATCACATAGGACATTGTCACCTGCTAAGTTTAAGTGGGAACCCTTCGTCCATGTTCATTCTGCAAGCTACTACACAACCGCCTTGCCATACTCACATGTCAGAGAGAGCTGGGAATGTAGTTCAGTTGTGTAATAGCCTTTCCAGGAAGAGAAAAGGAAAATGACTTTGATAAATAAGCAGCCAGTCTCTGCTGCAAGTCATCTCAGGCACAGCAGCCCTTTAGAGAATTCTTGTTACTGATCCTGCAAAGTTTAATCAAAACCTATTATACTATCTTAACAACAAAGACCTCCAGATAATTAATTTTTAAAACTATCCTTTTAAGCACTGCTGTGAATTATCAAGTGATCCTGTTTCCAAGCAGATAAAGTACCTCATGATAAATATATACTGTCTCTTCTTTGACCCTTTAGCCATAGGGGTTTTAAAATATCAAGTCCTCAGATGAAGCTCCGCAAGTCCTGTCTCTCTTGACAGCAATTCAGGGTGACAGGAGCTAGCACCATTTGAATGCATTTTCCCCAAATGTTATAGTTCACCTACATATAACTAGAGTCTTATGTATTTTACTCTATCACTATAGAGAAAACATGTACTTAAAGGCCATAAGTCATTAATTATTTAGTGAATATCACCTGTTATTTTTAAAGACACTACATATCCCAGAACTGCTTCTAAATAATCTGGATATTTTATGTAGTTTCCAATATAAAGCAATTTAACATTCAGGGATGAGAGATTCTTACAGCCCAGATGTAAATTGGATTTTTCATCACTGAAAGACAACCCGAGTAAATATGGTGGGATTTAAATTGATGAAACTTGTTGAGCATTACTAATTGAGTTCTCTCTCTCTCTCTCTCTCTCTCTCTCTCTCTCTCTCTCTCTGTGTGTGTGTGTGTGTGTGTGTGTGTGTGTGTGTGAGTGTGTGTTTGTGTGTGTGTTGTGTATAGACTGGGATGAGTATCATCTTTCCTACTGTTTGATATAATTTCACATTGGAATGGGGATGGGGAAATAAAGCAATGGGTTAAAAGTTTAGCAATGCAAGTATGCAAGCATGTATACGGAAAAGTTGGACATATGTTATGAGTACTTGGCATTTCAGTGTTTCTATAAGGATAATCTTTAGAAACACACAGCCTGTCACTTTTGCATGCACAGTAGGTAAACAATAAAAGTGGAATAAGAAGACACTTGAGGTAATCCTCAGATCTTCACATGCACATGTTTACAGATGTATGTGGTGTGTCAGAGAGGCTGAGGGAGAACTATGAACTCTGAAATTGTGATTTAATACAACATTTGTTCTGGATCTCTTCAGGTGGTACTAATCTTTGAGGGTCTCCCTTCTAAACTAGTTTTAAGTAGATGTTCACTTTATCTAAATAGACATAGACTGAGAAATATTTATCATTGTTTATCATCTTTTCATTATTTTTCTTGGACATACTATGTTCTTTGCCTTTGTTCCAGTCTCTATGGTCCAGTGATATAAGGCAAAAGTTGCTGCTATTGGAGACCACAGGACTGCTAAATCTATCTGGCAAGACAGGAGCCAATATTTTTCATCTATTCTCCTTTGCTCATTTCTCTGATGTTTATGTAAAGTCGTTGACTTTTAAACAAAAAATGCACTGGTAGCATATGATGATAAACTTATGGGTTCATTTGTTTCTTGCAATGATAACTATATAGATAAAATAAGTGGAGAATATAGCTAGGAAAAAGGTAAGGTCAAATTTAGCAAATATTTATTGATCTTTAATTCCAAAATACATACTTCTCGCTGTCACACTATTAAGCAATAAAGTGCATAAACTCCTCATTTTACATAGCTTTTATTCTGAGGCAAGAGGAATAGTGAAGATAATTAATAGGATATGTTATTGCATATGACCTAGAGAAACTACATGTACCTACTTCAGACTCTTTGCCTGACATTTTTTTTCCACATAAAGCACTTTGGTTTGTAAATATCTTGCTACCAGAGACCAGTGATTTATTTACCCAAGAATTTCTGACTGTCAATTTAAAGAGATGCATTTCAAGTTCCTGTTACAACCTAAGAATTCTCCTACTTATCATACCAACTGGTTACTGTTTGTAATTCATATCAATTAGTTACTTTTCTGTAGCTGTGAAAAACAACCATGACAAAGTACATTTATATTGGAAAGAGTTTATGTTGGCTTCTGGTTCCACAGAGATAAGAGTCAATTATGGAGAGAAGCATGGCAGCAAGCAGGCAGCATGGTAATCAGCAAAAATGGAAGCTGAGGGCTCAGATTCTCAGCTGCAAGCATGGAGCAAGGAAAACAGGAACCATGTGAAATTTTTAAATCTCAAAACTTGACACCTAAAATTTCCTAAAGAGCACCACCATTTGGGGAATCAGGTGTTCAAATGCCAAATCCTATGGAACACATTTCTAAATCAAACCACCACAGGAGAAGTAAACCATATGGCATCATTACCAGTGTATTTAAATATTGAACACAATGTTCTGAGCATTTAGTTTTGTTTAGACACTTCAATTTCTGTTGGTAGCATCATGATGGTAACAGAATGATGTTCTTTGTATTCATGGCATCAAAGAACTAATAATACCTACTCCAAGGGAATGAATAAAAATAAAAATAAGTATGAAGGGAAATATTAAGTTTAAATTTGAGTGGTTTAGAGATATATGAGACTATTTGGTAAGATGTTACAGTATATCAGTATATCTGCCTGTGAGTTGTTTTTTGTTTTGTTTTGTTTTTTTGGTTTTATTGTTTGTTTGTTTTTTTAAGGGAAGATTTGTACATAGGCCAGTGCACTGAGGTGGGTCACTATCTCCTTAATATAAAGAGCCATTATTTAAAAGATTGTGGAACTAAGGGCAATAGAATGAGAACAAGGAGGAAAAACTAGGGTTGGAATGTAATATATGAAAGAAGAATAAGGACAAACAAACCTGGTTTCTCAGACAATGCAAAGAAAGACAAAAAAGAGCCCTATCCCAGCTGAATCTACTCTTTCTAGACAATCCACTCTTCCTAAATTGGATGTAACTACAATATCCAGACTTTTTTTTTTAATATTTCAAATGAATTCTCTCCCTGCTTCTGGTGCTCACCAATCCACCCACTTCCTGGTCCTGGCATTCCCCTATACCAGACCATCGAACCTTGTCAGAACCAAAGGCCTCTCCTCACAATGATCTTTGACAAGGCCATCCTCTGCTACAAATGCGGCTGGAGCCATGGGTACCTCCATGTGTACTATTTGGTTGGTGGTTTAGTCCCTGGGAGCTCTGAGGGTACTGGTTGGTTCATATTATTGTTACTCCTATGGGGCTGCAAACTCCTTCAGCTCTTTGGGTCTTTTCTCTAGCTCCTCCATTGAGGACCCTATGCTTAGTCTAATGGTTGCATCCACCTCTGGTTTTGTCAGAAACTGGTAGAACCCCTCAGGAGACAGCTATATCAGACTCCTGTCAGCAAGCCCTGTTGGCATCCCCAATAGTGTCTGGGTTTACTAACTGTATGTGGGATAGATTCCCAGATGGGGAAGTCACTGGATGGCCTTTTCTTCAGTATTTGCTCCACACTTTTTCTCTGTATCTCCTCCCATTGTTATTTTGTTCTCCCATCTAAGAGGGACCAAAGTATCTGCACTTTGGCCTTCCTTCTTCTTGAGTTTCATGTGGTCTGTGAATTGTATACCAATGGCCCTGGACCCTTAGCTTTTCAGTGTCAAATGAAGAATAGTGACAGTAGTTCCTGGGCCATCTAGTTCTCAGGCTTTTTGTCTTGAGGTGAACTTCCTTAATAAAATGAATGGAGCTCTCCAGTTCCCACAGTTTCTGGAGCCAAGTGTCCAAGGAAATTTCTCTTCCTATATCCCTGGATATACCTCCATCAATTCTTCACTAGAGGAACCAAGCTAGTATAGAACTCTTGAGAGATCTTGGAATTTTCAAGAGAGATTTCAGGACTGGTTTTATTGAAAGATTATCATTTAATAAAGCTGTGGAGATAAGGATTCAGCAGGATACTTGTGAGATGAGCAGAAGCCAGTGAAGTAAAAAAGATAATTATTATAAGTTATTAGGCTATTTTAAGAATCTTAGTTTTTATTTAAGGTGAAATGGAAAGGTATTATGAGGTTTAAGCAAAGGGGTGTAAACAGTATAAACAAATACATTTAGCACAAGATTATGCTACTTATATTCTGAAACAGGATCTCAACCCTACTCCTTTGGATTTTTCAACTTAGGTTCCAAAAACTGTGGAAAAGTATGATGAGACTGAATGCCAAGTTTTCTTCCTGGATTCACTACTATTCTCAGGGATGTCTTGTCTAATTCCCACTGCCTGAAGCCCCTCATCAGTTATATTTATATATGAGAAGTGGGTTAGACTACACCACTCCTACTGCACCCCTCACATGCAAGAATAAATATCAATGTTTATTATTATTGAAAATTTAGCTGGGAGATCCTGCGATGTTCATTTTACATAAGCAAGAAACAATGTAGCATATTCTGTATTTCTGCTGCCCATGTACTTAGACTTCATTGCCCATGACATCAATTTATAGGTAAATTGGCCAATTGAAAACAAATAAGCTGAGAAATGGTGCCTAAAGCTCTATGGATATCTGACAACAGTAGATCTTTTGCTTGAGATTGTAGTATTCTCTTTTGGGCCTTTCCTGTTAGCGTCTTTGAATCTGTGTATTGTACCATGGTTATTCCGTATTTTATGGCTAACATTCACTTATACCATGATTGTATTTCTGGGTATGATTACCTTACTCAGAATAATATTTTCTAGTTCCATCCACACAAATGTCACATCGTCCTTGTTTTTAATAGCTGAGTAGTAATCCATTATGTAAATGTACCACATACTCTTTTTCTATTCTCCAGTGGAAGAACATCCATGTTGTTTCTATTTTGAAGTTTATTTTGTGTATTTTGAAGAAAGTGACTGTGAACATGGCTGAGCAAGTGTCTTTGTGGGAGGGTAGAGCATCTTGTGGGTATTTACCTAGGAGTAGTGAAGCAGGGTCTTGAGGTAGAAGTAGTCCCAGTTTTCTAAGAAACCACCAGATTGATTTCCAAGGTGTTTGTACAATTTGCACTCTCACCAGAAATTAGGAAATCATCTTCTTGCTTTATATCTTCACCAGCATGTGCTGTCACCTGGGCTTTGAATTGACAATTTTCAACTTCGCCTTATACCCATCAGATTCCTAAGATCAAAATATCATGTTTTCTGATTGACCAGTAGGTCTTAAAAGCATTCATTATCCCAAGCAACTCCTTTCCCTAGTCTATTCCTCTACAGCTTAATGTTTGAAGTTCTCTAGGTGTCAAGTGTTAAAAAATTCTAGCAATATCTAGGTTTCATGTACATTCCAACTTATATATTAGTATGAATGTATAACAATACTTAAGATGTGTTTAATGCAACATATGACCAATCTAGATTATGCAAAATTTCATGTTTTTAATATTAAAAAGGCAATTCTAAAGAAAAATGAATCACTTTTGAAAATATGACCATGGATGGCAATATTGTTTAGGTAAGTTTTAGATAAAATAGCTAGCGTTACATAGAATGATTACCACCAAAATTATATTTAGAATATTTGAACTTTCAATGACACAGGAGATATAAGCCTGGAAAATTAAAGCAAAGATACACACACATTAAGGAAATAAAACAGAAGTAATTCTAATTTAATATTTTACATTTGGAAGTCAAGTGCTGCACTCTACTGTGAAGCCAGATCTCAGGAAGTCTGGATCTCAAAGCCCTTCTGAGGGAGCCCTAGTGCCACATAACTGTTAAGAGGGAGTTTCAATGAGAAGTTATGTAGTACCAAGTCAGAGAGGATGCACTCTTGACACAATTATGCACTCCAGTTCCTTCCTGTGTATAGGAGCAGGTGAATGCATGAAAGTTTGAATATAATGAAGGCAGGGAAAAGTTGAAGTTGAATTGTTTTCAGATATATGTAGTAAGTACACACACACACATACACAGACACACACACACTGCCCTACATTTCCATATTTGTTAAATGGAACTAAATAGCTCAGTTGAAAGAACTCTAGGATTTGAAAATACTTAGTGCTCACAGAGTTGACTAATATTTTGAACTTCATTGTTTTGCGCACACTATAGAACTATATCTACCTTGACACAATTAGATATCAAAAGGCACATGTATGAGTCACAAAAATACCTGGTTAAATACTAATATTTATGTCATTATTGAAACATTTTAAGACATTTGTCTAAAGTTACTGCAATATAGAATTATACAGAGCCATGTTTTAACCCTGAACCGTGAAAGAAAGGCATTGGAAACTAGAGCAAGATTGAAATTTGTATTCTGGAGCTGTTATTTTAACTTTTTTTCCTTGATGATAAAGGGGCACATAAACTTATCTGAGGGAAACAGACTGCTCATTTCTGAATTTCTTCTCACATCCTGTGATGCAATCATTTAAAACTGAGATGCAGTTATGGAGAACACAGATGAAGTTTCACTCCATATTACAAATGCATTGACTTAAACATGTTCTGCAGAGAGATAAAGCTATTATCCTTTCTATAAGAACATTGAAATTTTATTATTTTTTAATTTAACTCTTGAGAGCATGTTATAAAATTCTACTGTGATAGAGATTGCTATTAAAAATTTAACTATTTTTGATGTATGGAGAATATGTAGCAGATACCTTGAAAACTTAATTCAAGGTCAAAACACGGTATATAGGAAAATGGAGAAATGGGAAGATATATAACTCAATATAATGTCTGATGAAACAAACTCAGTTAAATTGTAAGTAAAGAAATCTAATAGCCCTCTTCTTTGAAAGACTTTTAAGGTAGAATTTTAACTAAATTCATAGACCACTGAAAACTCAGAAATCTAAGTTAGAAAAAAAATGTTCCCCATGGGACCAAATCTTATCTAGTTTGTGTCTTTCTTGATGACCTCAAGTTAAGCTACTGAGGTGAACCTATATTGATTTATTTAACTTTTGGGAGTTAACATCTGGGCAGAAGACCAAAACTGAAATGAAAATAACTGGACTTATAGTCCTCAGGCAAAACTAGAGGGGAAATTTAACTTGAGTTGCTATGTGTAGTTTTGAAAAACTTTCCAGTAAAAAATATATAAAACATTGACTTTTAACAAGCAATGTTTTAAGATTTGTACATATTGACTGTCTTAATGTTTGTATTTATCTATTTTTCAAATCAAAGATCTCACATTATCAATATTAAAATGAGCAGATTATAAAGAAAGAATTGCTCAAAAAATGCTGTTTCCAAAAATATCAGGTAATTTTTGACATATATTAAATAAATAAGAATAGTTTAAAAAGAAATTATTAAGAATGAAAAAATGTTACATATGTTTTAAAATTATATTTGATACTAAAATATATTTCGGTGGCTTATATGTAAGTAAATGCATAAGTAGACAAATACGATTATAAAGTTGTAAAATGTAATTGTTTAATTATATATTTCTTCTCATAACCACACATGTATGTCTATGTCTGTGTGTATGTGTGTGTGTGTGTGTGTGCTCAGACTCAATCTTCAAATGAATATTTCTGTGAGATACACTATTCACATTAATGTGTGTGTGTGTGTGTGTGTGTGTGCTCAGACTCAATCTTCAAATGAATATTTCTGTGAGATACACTATTCACATTAATGTGTGTGTGTGTGTGTGTGTGCTCAGACTCAATCTTCAAATGAATATTTCTGTGAGATACACTATTCACATTAATGTGATTATGCATATGGTGAATGGATCTTAAAATCTGGAATGCTCATAGCACTAATGTTGTTAAAATTTAAAAATATTTGACTTAAAATATTTATTTTCTCAATTTTTTAGATAAACTTTTGAAACTAAGAGGTCACACCCTGAATAGAATCTTTTATTGACGACTGGAAATATGTGCCTTATTCTCTAGATAATGTTCCAGCATAACTATAGTGGCCCCCTAGCCAGACTCTACTATATTTTATGTCTAATTTTTTTTTGATTCCCCTTTGAAGTAGATATTGTCCCCAGTGTAGAGTTATTCTTTTCCTAGGAATTCACTGGGTGTCTTAGTTAGGGTTTTACTGCTGTGAACAAAGCACCATGACCAAGGCATGACATTTATTTGGGGCTAGCTAGTTTAGAGATTCGGTCCATTATCATCCAGGTCGGAACATCTGGATAAAGATGTAGAACCCTAGCTCTTCCTACACCATGCCTGCCTGGATGCTGCTAGCAGAATCCTCATTTCCAGCCAGCTAGAACTAGGGTTGTAAAGACTGCACTCACAGTGACACACCTACTCCAACAAGGCCATACCTCCTAATGGTGCCACTCTCTGGCCCAGTCATATACAAACCATCACACTGGGTTTTCATTCCTCATATTCCTCATATTATATTTACTAATTTTATTGGAAAACCTTGTGTTTTAGTTTGAATCAAACTTGTCATAATCATCTATAATCACATTTTAACCAACCATTATGATGCTGAATGATAAAACTGTATTTATAATAAGTAACATTTAATTATCAAATTAATTTCTACAAATTATCTCCATGGCATTTTTTTATTTAAGTGTGAAACTCAACTATTGTCTCCTTCTGCTTTAAATTGTGGGTCAACCTTCTAATCAATTACTATCTTATGCAGATTATTAAGATATATAAATACTTATTAACCAAGCACTACTTTCCATTAAAATCAATTTCCCCTTGGTACATCTTCTCAACACCTTATCTCAGTGAGCCCATCAGCTCTCTCCCATGTGAAAGTTTGCTATAGTCTTCCTACTAGATTGGGACTTCCATCCATATTTAATTGACACTGAGAGCATATACTATGATCCTAGAGGGGATCACAACACAAACTAAGTCATTCATCAGTTTTAAACATTTAATAGCAACAATTTCATTTTAATTATAGTATGAAATTCAAGCTTCTTTGTAAAATTAAAATGTGTTAACTGGAAATGTTTTGATATCATTTCCAGTAAGTATTTAGTTTAAATATTATGTTCCAGAAATATGAAGCCATATATATATATATATATATATATAGTTCAACATAACATCTGTTATCGTATTTAAACATTATAATTCATCTATGTAACACCCAATTCTTTGGGAAATTTTTACTTTATTTTGAAACTTCCATAAAAATGTGGAGTATATAATGAATTATGAACCTGTTCGTCTATCATCCTCTCTATTTTCCCCAGAGATTCTTCTGATCATATCCATTATTTATGTCACAGACATTTTCTATTTTCCTTTAATATTTATAAAAGATATCTCATATGTGGATAATTTACCAACTCCAGTATAATTTCTTAATAACTCTTCCCTAAGGGTTCATGAAGATTTTTTGTTCATTCTTTAGTAATAATTGCATATTTGAAATTATAATACACCATTTCTCCCATTTACTTCTTCCCTCTAAATGCTCTCACATACCTCCCCCCTTAGAAAGCTTAGGAGGCCTCAGCACTAGACAAACAACGATGGGTAACTAAAGAATCACGAAGGCAGGAGAAATAGTTTTCCCTGGTTAAGAGCACAATGGTTTTCAGATAGCAATAGTTCTGTACTGAAAACATATATGTGAACATTCTTAAATGCTCAGTGTGTAAAGGTCTTTGTTGTATAAGCCTGATGACCTGAGATTAACCAACTCACTCTGTCAAGTTGTTTTCTTTACTGTAGATAGAAGTCCTACCAAGCATGTGACCTCCAACACATACAAATACAAGAATAATAAAGAATATTAACAATAGTCCTTGACTTTGGATCATGGGCCAAGGATGGAGTCATGTGAGATTTCTGTGCAAAAACCTCCCAAGAAACGAAGAGAAGTGTTTTGTGACTTCAGTTCCTCTAAAAACATGAGAATATTTTTGGAATATATTTTTGTGTCCCTTCTAGGTGTAGCAGATAGGAGTGAGTTGACTTCAGATTATCCATTACAACTGATTATTATTATATGCTTATATGCCTCTGAAATTTAGAAGAAATATGTTTTGTCATATATAGCTTGTCTACCATGTTCAGCTTTCTCTTGTGATTGTATACTTTATGCATGTGAATCCTCTTAATGCTTAGTGTATAAATTATCTGGTGCTCTGAATAGAGTTGACTATCCCATGAGACTTTAGTCCATTTCACTTGTCAGCTCCATTCTCCCAGCTCCTATTGCCTCTAGAGTAGTAAATAATATATGATAGATTTTTTATCTGTATCATATATTCAATATGTCATATATGTATTATCTCCTCACTTATTCTTTACCTGACAACAATGTTTGGTCTACAAAACAAGAATTGAAGAAAGTGTATTTTTCCATACTGACTACATTAAGTTCATAAACTGGCAATTGATAAAGTAGAAACTCAGTAATTATTTCTAGTGATTATAAGAGTATTCCATAGCATCAAATAATCTCAAAGGATAGAAAAAAAAAAAAAAAGCTATGTGGGCCATTGGATTGGATTGAATAAAAATGGCTCCTGTAGGCTCATACCGAAGGGCACTAATAGGAGATGTCTTGTTGGAATAGATGTGATGTTAGAGGAAATATGTTTCATTATTTTCCCCCTCCTATCAGATCAAGATGTAAACTCTTAGCTACCTTTCCTGTACCAGTTCTGTGTGTATCCCACCATGCTTCTAACCATGAGATTATGGACTAAACCTCTGGGATCTAAGCCAACCCCAATTACATGTTTTCTTACTAATAATTGCCATGGTTATGGTGTCTCATCAAAGTAATAAAACCCTAACTAGGCTAGCTATATTGCAATTTGTTCACAAATATTATGACATGTAGAGTTGGGTAATAACTAAACACATACACACTCAGTGTGTTCACGAAATTTGGGCTTATTTCTGGTTCTTCCACTTGCATTTTGGATGGGAAAGAAATAGGTGATTTAGTAGTGTTCCATCATCTAATGTCAAAACATTCCAAGACCTCCAGGAAATATTTAAAACTTGAGATTCTTACCACTCACAAGGTATGTGATGCTTTTCCCCCATACACAAACTGACAAATACACATGAAGTTTAATGCTTCTTGCATCTTTACTTAGAATTGAACACACAGAGTAGATTTCACGTTTTCTGCTTGATGTACATCAGCAAATCTAGCACAAATTTCTTTTCTTTCACAACTTCACAGATTTCTTCTTGTTCTCTATTTTGAAGTCCTCATGGAACTAGATTTTATCAAGTCAAGAACTTTCATCTTCTCACTTAAAGGAAAACATCCTTTACCCATTATATTACTAATCTTCTCCTTTGGAAATCTTTTGTGTTATTAATGACAAAAATAATGGTTACTCAAACAAAAGCACTGTAGTTTGACCACAATGGTTTGGATAGAAGAGACAGATGCTACAATCCTAAAAGTTAAGTAACATTTTGAGGGTATGATCAAGACATAAAACATAGTTTATGAAATTAACAACCTTGTTGACATTTGTACTATTTCCCGTAGTTTTTCATTTCAAAAAACAAATATTTCTTAAAATAAGTAGTAGTCTGTTATAGTTTATATACGGAAGCTAATTTTGCCTTTCTAGAACAGTTTCTTAAAATTTTTTTACTAATCTTTTCGATTTTTTCCCAAATTCAAACATGTTTGACTTGGGAATTGTTTGTAAATTTTTTAAGTATTAAAAATGTCCCTGAACTTAAGCCAATGACATCGCTCTGTTCCGATAGGTGCTTGCTGCCACTCATGGTGACTTAGATTTTTATCTCTAGGAGACACAATCTGAAAAAAGACAAAAACAAAACAAAACAAAACAAAAACTCAGATCTAAAAGTTATACTTTGACCTTCATAAAGAGTCTGTTGAGTGCGTACTAATGTTCAACAGACACACAAAAAGTAAATGCAATATTTTACTCTTAAGACCACATATATTAATAATGCAAAAACCTATATATCAATTTACACTTTCTTACCTAATATCTAATATTTCTGGATTGGGAAAAATGTATTCAATGTAGAAGCTAAATGTATAATTGTGGACATATGTCAACACAGTATCACAGTAACAAATTAATATTTGCAATCTATATTAAATGTTTATTAATCTGTTAGATCAGAAGTATTTTCCAAAAACACTTTAATTTCATAGATATCATTTTGGTTTAAATGTCTAATGTCTGTCATAGGGTTGCATTTTTATATTTAGTCTTTAACTGGTTGCTGTTATAGAGGATGTCTCTGTCTGTCTGTCTGTCTGCCTGTCTCTCTCTCTCTTTCTCTCTCTCTTTCTTTGTTTCCCATTTTATCTGCTAAGAACAATTTTGTGAAGGTAGGTAGTTTTCATGACCAACTTGGAAGAGCAAGTATTGTATATGCATACCAGAAAACAATTAGTAGCCACACAGACTTCCATTCCTTTTCCTGAGGACATGTTTTCTAGAATACCATCCTCAGTAATCAGATCTACAAACAAGAATCTACTTATGTGTTTATAATTTCACTGGCCTTGTCCTTAACCACATTGCCACATGCATTCTGCTCATTCATTCTATCTGTAAGTGAATTATTAAGACATAACTAGGGGAGGAGCCTTCTCTCCCTGTGTTGTTTACTTTGTGGAGTGTAGTTGTAACTTCCTTTGTCTTAAAATAATTTTCCTCTTTTTATATTTCTGCCTTTGATACTGTGTTGACATATGTCCACAATTATACATTTAGCTTCTACATTGAATACATTTTTCCCAATCCAGAAATATTAGATATTAGGTAAGAAAGTGTAAATTGATATATAGGTTTTTGCATTATTTTGAAACAGGATATAAGTTTAAATAGCCTGATCTGATCTGAACTTTATCCTTAGCAGTCTCACAAATTCTGGGATTATAGGTAGATACCCTCAAGTGTGGTTGATGTATTCCTTTTTATAAAAACTGCCAAATAAAGGAATATTATTGCATGTATACCCTTGTCCTTCTGAGGACAAGGGTTTACATAAAATAGTAATACAAAGACAACTTCATACATTCACTTGTATTTTGTGAGTTACAAGGAACGTATTGAATCAGGTTGAGGATTCAATTTTCTAAACATTTCTAAGAATATGTATTCAATGTCAAGCCTCCCTTTCCATATTCTGTCATTTCTATCCAGAAGCAGAAACTCTATACATTTAAAATGGCCAGATGGCAGCTATTTTATTCATGGCTAAAATGAAATCGTTTAATGGATGAGGTCCCTGGAGAAAGCAGGCTTGGGGATTTTTGTTTTAAAACATAGAGTTTTACAGTGAGAAAAAGCTTGTTCCCACTTTTGTTTAATGTTTTCCCCCTTTAGAGCTACACTGACAACAAAAGGAACAGACTGAAGTGAGTAACCTGGTTTCTAAAGTGAAATGTGAAAAGCCAAATAATATTAGCATAAACATTTGCAACTGTGACCTAAGAGAATTCTGATGGCTGCCTGGATTCTCTGTGTGAAATTATTCTTGCATGGCATTTGTAATTGTTTCTGTCAGGAAAATGGAAACCTTGCAGATATTTACTAATGTGCCTTGGAGAGCATGGAACCTTGGAGATTTGTGTAATATACCTTTGGAAATGGAAATTCTACAGATAGTTCATAAGCTAACTCGTCAGCTCATGATAGTGAAAATCATCCTGAGGCAGTATTTGTCCTTGGGAAAACCTGCATTGTTACTCTTCAGCTAATATACCACAGAAGAAACTGGATAGTTGAAGAAAACCTGACATGTATATTAGAAGACTGCACATGGATCATAAAACTATGACTTTTTATGCTTGTAACTGTCCTTTGTAGCACTGTAGCTACAGTCACAATGCAGGAACATGAGAAATGACTCATTATATCTTTCTCTATGAGCAGCGTTGCAATTATAACATAAGACAATGAAGCTATGTTATTTGAAGGAATTGGCTCTAGCAGTGTAAGACAACCCCATAGAGACACTTTCTAAGCTGCCTTTTTTATATGAAATGTGTCTGTGGTTCTGTACATAACAGATTTTACTTTTAGTATAATTCATTTCAAATGAAACTATTAAAAAAAAAAAAGAGCAAGTAGTGTTTCCAACACTTGAGCTGTAAGAAAGTTGTCAGTAGGAAAATGTTTATAATAAGTAATATGAGTTCTATGAAATATATATGATATGTATTAGTATTCTAAAGTTTGAAGGCTTGTTATATTCTATATTTTAAATAAATTTTTAAAATACAAGGATTATTCTGTACTTTAATGTTACTCTCTAAAAGTCAATACATAAATGGACATAATCACAAGTTTCCTCAGAATAAATAGATGACATGAGTAATCAAGAGATGAACGTTGCCTAAGTTTTCCCAGGGGAATCAGGGAAATAAAAGGCATGGAAATAGCCATGCAGGATCTCCTACTGAGAATATGGTGCTGCAGTCCTGTCACCATTACCTTCTTCTTCCAAAGACAACCAGAGATACTCATTTTTCATCCAAAATTCATCTTAATAGCACACACTTTCATTTAGGAATTTATTTTGGGTGTCTGAATATTTATCTTTGTTTAGACTTGGTTTATCATAACATAAAATGATATCATTGCAATTGTCAAAGGGATATCCTTGTGATATTTCCCCCCATTAGAGGTTGGTTTCAGTTCTAGACATCTGTACAGCTGGATGCTTAGAAGGATACAAAAAGACTACCAAGACTCTCTCCAAACTTAGGGGCCAAAATCACAGTACTATATAACATTTTACTCTTTAAATTATAAGTGCTCTTGACTTCTTGCTCATAGTGTGCCTCCTTATGGATATAAATATGAAAGGAACAATGATGCCAAGCAGAAGTTTACAGATTTTTGTCTTTACACCTTACAGAAGAGTAAAGATTCAAACTATGATTTTGGAAATAAGCCCATAAAACCTCAACAATAGTCGATGTTTGAGTTTTAAGATAGAAAATACAACCACAATTTTGACATAGATCATAGGAGATATTAGGTGCTCCTGGGGAATAAGGAAATATTTAATCATTAAAGATCCATGTCTTTTAAAGGAGAGAGAAGTTTAGTCAGAAAAATATTACTTAAAAATCTTCATGTTATAGATACCTCACTTTCACATGATCTTATTCCTATGTTGTCTTGGTGATTCTCTGGTTGCATCATCCATGGTTCCTCTTTCCTAATGTTCCTAATGAAAGGTTATGCAAGCAACAAGAATACTATAAAGAAACATATGTAATTTTCAAAGTATAAGGTTGCAAGGATTTTTCCAAATCATGGAAGTTTAATATTTATGGTTAGAACTCAAGGCTGAGAAAGTGGCTCCAAAGTGGATTATGTATTCAGAACATTTGAGATCACCTCTAGCAGAAACACAGAGTTAAAAAGCAAGAAAAATATAGAGATAGACTACAGGAAAATATAAATCACATATTTAATCTGTGATTTAATGTATTAAAGCAACCATATTTTTTTTTCATTTTGATTGAAAATAGATAATTTTCTCATGTAATATATTCTGATCATAGTTTCTCCTCTCTCTCTCTCTCTCTCTCTCTCTCTCTCTCTCTCTCTCTCTCTCTCTCTCTCCCAGTTTCTCCTCACATCCTCTTCCCTTTCTGTTTCTTATTAGAAAACAAGTCTGCTGATAATAATAAGGTATATTCTTAACATATAAAAGACAAAACAAAAACTAGCACATTGGATTAGGACAAAACAAACAAACAGGAGGAAAAAAACAAACCCAAGAAACAGAGGCCCATTTATTCACACAGTAAGGAATCACTCTATATTTGAAGCCAGGTACCAAACATATCATCTAAAGAAGACTAATTTCTGCTGTGAAATTAAAAGCTGACATTACATGAAATTGAAAAAGAAAAAATACAACTCTGCTGTGGTAATATTGTCCCCTACACCACCTTCAAATTTGATCCCTGAACTTCTTCACTATTATACTATAAAGGGTTTTCCACCACAGCCACAGGGACATCAACAGGATTGTGACCTCTGCTTTCAACAGTAGTACTTTCTTCCATTCTAAATTTTCAGTCCTTAACAGCCTTTCACATGACTTACACTGAACTCATTCAAACCCAGAAATAGACAAAACCAATAAACAAGCAAACCTCCTTACTTTCACTTCCCCAGCAAATTGCAACACCATTTAAAGAAAGCCCAGAGTTCCTCTTGCAGAACCAATACTGTTTTCCTATGTATCCAGGCATAGTTGCAGGAAGAAGAGAGAATTTTGTTATAATTGCATATGAATATCTGTTTTCTTTGGAAATGAAAACAAATACAACTAATGGATTTAAGTACTGAATTGATTTGCAAGTATGTTTATAAGAAACATTAGTCATACACATACTACTTCACTTACTGAAGTTAAGTCCCTCATAATTACCTTATATCAACAAACAGATTAAATTTTATGCTCATGGCAGTGATGCTGGCTTTTGTTTTTATATAACATTTTATTAACACTGAGAATTTCATATATATTTAAAATATAAATTGATCTTATTCACTCCCTACACATATGCCTAGTTCCACTCTGACCCAACCTCTTTTTTATCCCCTCAAAAACTCATGTCCTGCTTTTATATATTTTTTTATAACCTATCAAATCCAATTTTGATGCATACACATGCATGAGTATGGTGTCAACAAGCATAGGTCATTCCTCTAATGAAACCAGACTCTCTCTCCTCTACTCTCCATCAATTGTCAATAGGGCAGAGGTAGAGAGAGGGGAGAGCTTGTAAAATCCACCCACCAGGTTAACACATCAACCGCATCCATTTTGTGAATGCAACCAGACCTGCTGTGAATGCATGAGTGTGAAAATATGAATAATTTTTAATTTCATTTTCTTGGATTTATTTCCTAAATATCCACATATGGGTTGAATAAATCATCACATCGTGCTCAAAGCTTTTTCTACTCTCAGTGTAATATAAACTGTAGTGGCATTTTGCTATTGTTTCAGTGGTATAACTCATATGTAGTTAAGATTAACTTTCAAAATGACAGAGATATATCTACCTGTCTTACACTCATATTTTACAGTAACAAGGGGTTACAAAGGACTGTGCTTACATTTATGAGCATAACCATGGGTTTCTATATCTCATACATGTAAAGGATTTTTGAGTGACCATTTTAGAACACATATTATGCAGTTTTTAATTTATTGCTAACAAAGAATTAATACAATTTAAAATGGCATGCTTCCAATTAACAGTGGATTTCAGATCCAAATAGTTTTATCAAAATATCATACTTTCTAAAATTGTTTTAAAATTAGAACATAATAAGCCTTTTAAAAAGTCAAGCATGGGTTTATCTATTATTCATGATAGGAATGACCATTGTAGCAAGCCGAAAGCCAAAGTTATTCATCTGGGAAAAAAAAAGGCAAGGGCATATCTCAATGGCTCTGTTCATACAAATATTATCTTCATGCTTAAGCTTATTGTTGAAATTGCAGGGATATCATGAGATTTAAAAGAGAAAATGCATAGGCAGTACTTAAAATGCTACCTGATATAGAGTTCTTCATGAACTTCCTTGAATATTTTGTTTCTCAATACCGTGAATTGAATTGCCCCTACCTGGTTAATGATTACCCCGAATAGATTATTTTGCAATTACCAACATTCTTTGAAACCATGGTACATCTATATGAATCTCTAATATGTTTCTCATTTATGCATTTGTTCACATATTTAGTTGTGTAATTTTTCTCTTGTGATGTCAGTAACTATCAGTTTATCTCAGATGGCCACCAATGAAAGACCAAAAATATTACCTCTAAGTCTAGATTAGTGAATTTATTGTGCAGAGCACTTATACAAGTGAAGGTTATAAGTACTTATAAGAGGTTACAGAAGTATGGGTGAATCAGAGGCAGTAACTGTAGGAACAATGTCCAATGCATATGTACTCATAAAAACCTGCCTTCCTAGAGAACCATCTGAAAGTTGCCAGCTGCTCCACTGACCAAAACTTCTCTCCTTTGCAATACTTGCTGAATTCTTAAACTATGATGACATTGGCAAGTGACCATGGGAATCCTTTAACATTTGAGGATTCTTGAGTCTTGTGAGTTTGTGTGCTTCATTTAAACTTGTAAATTAAATAGCACACTCTCAGGATGAAATGATTCAATTGAGGAAATAATTCATAGCATATTCAAATATGGTTATGTATTGAACTACCTTTTTCAGACTATCCTATTTCACTAATTTTATTAGACAATATTCATACAATATAGTTCTGCTTGCTTTAGGGTTAGGCTTGACTTTAGATTTCTAAAGGATCTCCTGATTTGCTTTCTTTTAAGTAAGCAACCTTTGCCACTAAATACAATACGTTTCCTTTGGGAAGAAAGTTCCTGAAAAAATAATTTCTTACATAAAATTCTTTAACATCTTTCAGACAATATCAGATCAAACCTGAAGATTTAAGTACTGCATTTAGGAACTAGTCTCTATTCTCAAAGTTTACCTCCTTTAGATTTCCATGGTAGAAGTAAATATAAACACGTGGGATAAATAATTGGTATGGTACTGTAAGTACCGATTTCTACTCATACATCACTTTCTGCTTATGGTGCATTGCTGGTCATATTCAAAGGACCGTATTTGCAGGTTAAAATGTCATTCTTATGAGCTTTGAGTTCCTAATGGCTTCTTTTCTCGTCTTTTCTTTGCTTTTTTCTTCTTTTCTTCTCTTTCTTTCTTTCCTTCATTCTCTTTCATTTTTACCTTTTATTCTTCTCTCATACATTACATTCTGGCCAGTTTCCCCTCTCTCCATTCCTCTCAGTTCTCTTTCCCTCCCTCTTCCCCAAATCAACTCCTCTTCTGTTTTTATTAGAGAGAGGGGGAGAGAGAGAGAGAGAGAGAGAGAGAGAGAGAGAGAGAGAGAGAGAGAGAGAGAAAGAGAGAAAGAGAGAAAGAGAAAAAAGAAAGGAAGGAAGGAAGGAAGGAAGAAGGAAGGAAGGAAGGAAGGAAGGAAGGAAGGAAGGAAGGAAGGAAAGAAAGAAAGAAAGAAAGAAAGAAAGAAAGAAAGAAAGAAAGAAAGAAAGAAAGAAAGAAAGAAAGAAAGAAAGAAAGACAACGCAGGGATATCTGCTAAATATGGCCTAAGAAGATACAATAAGATTGGGCAAAATCCCTCATATCACAGCTGGGTGTGGCAATCCAGTTGTTGGAAAAATGTCCCACATGAAGACAAAAGAGTCAGAATTTATTATATTACATTCTGCTGAACATACTTTTCACTGACTGTTGGTCAATTAATTAGCTTTAAGAATTGTTTTATGTCTTTTTGTTTTTATATAATAAAATGTCTCCAATTTTTTTTCTAACTGTATCAGAATAAAGACAAGAGAAAAATTGCTGAGGGGTATGTAAAGACAATGTACCCAAGTTTTCCACTCAGTTGTGTCTTGTACAACAAAGGGGTTGGCTGTAAAACACTTAGAGATATTAGAGTCCATGAAGGGCATAGCCCTTGTATAAAATAGTTAAGTTATTGTGTATTGTAGGTGGAAAGCTGAAATATTATAAAACATTTTAATATAAAGGAACTAACCTCTAAAACCAAATAGTCCAATCAAAAAATGTGGTATAGAGCTAAACAGAGAACTCACAACAGATGAATTTCAAATGGCCGAGAAGTACTTAAAGAAATGTTCAAAGTACTTAGTCACCAGGGAAATGCAAATGAAAATGAGCCTGAGATTCCACCTTACACCAATCAGAATGGCTAAGATCAAAAACTCAGGTGACAGCACATGTTGGCAAGGATGTGGAGAAAGAGAAACACTCTTCCATTGCTGGTAAACTGCAAATTGGTAAAAGTACTTTAGAAATCAATCTCGAGGTTCCTCAGAAAATTGGAGATAGATCTACCTGAAGATCCATCTATACAACTCTTGGGCCTATACCCAGAAGATGCCTCAACATGCCACAGGAGCACGTGTTCCACTATGTTCATAGTGGCCTTATTTGGTGATAGTCAGAAGCTGGAAACAAATAAAATTTTCCACAATGGAAGAATGGATACAGAAAATGAGGTTCACATACATAATGGCGTATTATACAGCTATTAAAAACAATGACTTCATGAAATTTGCGGGCAAATGGATGGAACTAGAAAATATCATCCTGAGTGAGGTAACTCAGACTCAAAAGGACATAAATGGTATGTACTCACTAGTAAGTGGATAATAGCCAAAAACTTACCCAATAGACAGGATATAATCTGCACAGCTCAAGGTTAACAAGCTGAATGGCCCATGTGAGGATATACCAATCCTACTTGGGAGATTGAAGAAAGCAATCATGGTTGAGCAGAGGGAGGAAAGGACCTTGGTGGGAGAGGGGACATGGAAGGGAAAGGGGGAAATTTATCAGGTATTGGGGGTCGGGGGAAAACAGGAGTGAAGACCTGAGTGCCAGCACAAAGAATGGAAGCAGGCAACCTCAGGAGGTGGGAGGTGGGGGGACATGCTGGAATGTACCAGAGAATTAGAGGTTAGAAAAGCTTACGAATAAGAGTGGGGACCTTAGATAAAATGTGCAAGATTTGGGAGAAACAATTTGTAGAGTCCATCAGCAGTAGAAAGACAGGGCATCAAGTGTAGGGATTGAGTTACCATCCAACAGTAAAAAACTCTGATCCAGAATTATCCCTGTAAAAAAGAACTGCAGGGACAAAAGTGAACAAGAGACCTAGAGAAAGGAAGTCCACTGATGGGCCCAAATTGGGATCCAGTTTAAGGATGGGCTGCAAAGTCTGACACTATTACTGATGCTATGGATGGTGTGTTTACACCAGACAGGAGCTTAGTTAACATCGCTGCTCTCTGAGAGGCCCAAAAAGCAGCTGAAAGAGTCAGATACATATACATACACTCAACCAATGGACAGAAGCTGGGGACTCCTATTGTTGAAACAGGGAAAGACTAGAAACTGAGGAGGAAGGCAGCCCTTTGGAAAGACCTCCACTCTCAAAATACCTGGCTCCCAGAAACCTCTCAGTCACTGAGCCACCAACCAGGCAAATAAACTAGATGATATGAGGCCCCATATACATAAACAACAGAGGACTATCTGGCCTGCCCTTAGTGAGAAAAGAACCACCTGACCCTTGAGAGATTTGAGGCTTCAAGGAGTGGGGAGGTTAGTTGGGGTGGGGACATCCTCTTGGAGACAAGGAGGAATGGGGTGAGGTTCTGTTGGAGGGTCGACTGGGAGGAGATAATTACTGAACTGTAAAAAAATTAACAACAGCAGCAGCAGCAGCAACAACAACAACAATAGATTGTGACACAAAAGTTCACCACTCATGAACACTCACATATTCATCCACACATGCTCTCACTCAGTCATTAAAATCATTTTTTCCTAAGTTTCAACTTTTTAAAATTATATATTTTATGTATTTACATTTCAAATGTTATCCCCTTTCCCAGTTTCCTCTCTGGAAACCCCTTTTCACATCGCCTTCCCTCCTCAGATGGGGAAGTCTTTGGATAACCTTTCCTTCGGTCTCTGCTCCATACTTTGCCCCTATATTTCTATTAGACAAGAGCCATTCTGGGTTAAAAATTTGGAGATGAGTGGGTGGTCCCATCCCTCAACCAGGAGCCTTGTCTAACCTCTGGATATGGTCTCTACAGGTTCTCCCTCCACTTTGTTGGGCATTTCAGCTAATACCATCCATGTTGGGGCCTGGGAGCCTCTTGCTTTCCTGGCATCTGGTACTTGCTGGTAGCTACCCCTAGTACCTGATTACCCCATTGCTAAACACCTCTGTTCAAATTCCTGACTGGGTATATCATCCCAGTCTCCTCCCATACCTGATCCTGGTCCCCTTTTCTGCCTCCCTTTTCTCTCTTCCTCCTAAGTCCCTCACACTTTCTATCTCCCTTGAATATTTTGTTCCTTCTTCTAAGAAAGACTGAAGGATCCAATTTTAGTCTTCCTTCTTCTTGAGCTTCATATGGTCTGTGAATGTATCTTGGGTATTCTGAACTTTTGGCCTAATATCCACTTATCAGTGAGTGCATACCATGTGTGTTCATTTGTGACTGGGTTAACTCACTCAGGATGAAATTTTCTAGTTCCATCCATTTGTCTAAGAATTTCATGAATTCATTGTTATTAATAGCTGAGTAGCACTCCATTTTGTAAATATACCATATTTTCTGTATCCATTCCTCTGTTGAAGGACATCTGGGTTCTTTCCAGATTCTGGCTATTATAAATAAGGCTCCTATGAACATAGTGAAGCACATGTTCTTATTATATTTTGGAGCATCTTTTGTGTATATGTCAAGGTGGAATAGCTGGGTCCTGAGGAAGGTAGTACTATGTCCAATTTTCTGAGGAACCACCAGACTGATCTCCAGAGTTGTTGAACCAGTTTTCAGTCCCACCAGCAATGAAGGATTGTTTCTCTTTCTCCACATCCTCTCCAGCATCTGCAGTCATCTGAGTGATCATAGCCATTCTGACTGATGTGAGGTGAAATCTCATGGTTGTTTTGATTTGCATTTCCCTGATGATTATGATGTTGAACATTTCTTTAGGTGCTTCTGTGCCATTATATATTCCTCAATTGAGAATTCTTTGTTTAGCTCTGTACTCCATTTTTAATAGGGTTATTTGGTTCTCTGGAGTCTAATTTCTTGAGTTCTTTGTATATATTGGATATTAGCCCTCTATCAGGTGTAGGGTTGGTGAAGACCTTTTCCCAATCTGTCGGTTGCCATTTTGTCCTAAAACCAAATATTTCTGTTATCTGTACTTCTTTTTCATGTTTTCATTTTCTGCTTTCCATTTTACTGTATTAATATATTTTACGATTTTTCTTATTGTATTTGTGTTATAAATATGTGTTTTTGTTTCTACTACTTAGAATATATGGTGATAATATAAAATTTTATTTTCTGTCATAATTTTCACAATTCTTTGCATATGTAATCACTGATAATCTTGCCTTTGGCAAATCATATTATTTTTAATAATGATGCTTTTTTTGGATTGACATCTTGTATATCTATAATTTAATATTTTAATTTGAAATCAGAAGTCTGTTACATGAAATACCTCAAACCTAAAACCAGTTCCTATTATCTACATGAATCATTTGATGAGGTCTTAATACGAATAATAAAAAACAATGATGGAAGAATATCTTATCAGGATTATATTTTACCTTTCTGACTCACTTTTCTCACTGTTCTGAGGTATTATTGTGGTTGTTCTAGTTGTTTTAGGGCTTGAACACTGAGCCTCATGAATATTACAACTTGGTTTACTGCAGCTTGGCCAATTCATTGGTATCCCCTTAGTTCAGTTGACATTTAGAAAGCCGTTCATATTGGTGAGACATTATCTGTGTAGCTTCTGACTTTGCTGAGGGACATGATTCAATTCCCTCTTCTTTTCTTATTCATCTTTCTCATACATTTCAAATTCAATAATATTTCTTACCCACTTTAGAGTTTTGACCTTTAAAGAGGGTAACAGAATTAAAGTCATTCATAATTTAGGCTTTGTAGTGTATCTTATCTACAAATATAAAATAAGTTATGTATTTTTGTTTTGGCTTAAAAGTTTATAGTATAAAAACAAACCAACCAACCAACCAACCAACAAAGAAAACTAAAATACTTTACACCAAGAGCAGTTTTAGAATTCCAGAAAAATTGATCAACCTATATAGTGTTCCCATATGTGCCCATGCATCTTTCCTACATACATGAGTGTGGTACATTTGTTTAGTTGTCAGGGGTAATATGGAGTCTGTCCAATCCAACTTAGGAGGATGGTTTTGTAACACAATAGGATATGAAGGATATAAAGTATACTAAGGACAAAGGATTATTAGTAAATTGACAGTGTTATTAAAAATGAATATTAGCAGGAAGTACATAAGTACTTAAGATTAGGAGAATTTCAGAGACATTTCAAATATTTGTCTGAGTGAGATTTATCTCAAGAAAGGGTACACCCTTGTCGTGGTTTGAGTATGCTTGGGCCATGAAATGGCCCTATGAGGAGGTTTGGCCTTCTTAGCAGAAGTATGGGGCTAGATGTGGAGAGAGACTCCTTGTAGATGCCTGGTAATCATGCTTCTGTTAGCCTTCTGAAGGAGATGTAGAACTCTCAGCTCCTCCAGTGCCATGCCTGCCCAGACACTGCCATACTTCCTGCCTTCATGATAATAAACTGAACCTCAACTGCAAGTCAGCCCAAGTTAAATGTTGGCCCTTATAAAATTTGTCTTGGTTATTGTGTCTGTTCACAGCAGTAAAATCCTAACTGAGGCAAACATATTTGTTCCTCATATGAGTGAGGCACCTGGATCTTTTCTCCTTTTGTCTCTAACTTAAGTAATTTACATTATAAATGTTTTTTTTCCAAATAATGTCCTTTCTATACTCTGCTTTGCTCCTGATTTAGTGCCTGCTTGATGTGTCAACAGGTGCTCAAGTCTTCCACCTGGCAGGGGTCATATCTAAATTTTTGTACCTTGTCAAGATTGCCTTTCTCCTTTTATTCTTTTTGGTTGTTATTACGCATGTTAAAGAATCTTAGAACTGCCAGGTGGTGGTAGCATATGCCTTTAATCCCAGCAATTGAGAGGCAGAGGCAGGCAGATTTCTGAGTTTGAGGCCAACCTAGTGAGTTCCAGGACAGCCAGGGCTATATAGAGAAACCCTGTCTCGAAAACAACAACAACAAAAACCAACCAACCAAACAAAAAAAAAAAAAAACAAAAACAAAACAAATAAAAAAAATCTTGGAACCTCTTGAATAATCAACATTTCTGTTACTATATAATTCTCCGTGACGTCATCAATATCTTTTTTTCTTTGTTTTCTGCTGGTTTGCCTGGTTTCTGAGAATTCTGTGTGAATCAGATCATTCTTTCTAGATAAGCATGGTGCCCGTGCACAACCTATCTTTGAATTCTCACCTGAACTTCTTTGAGGTCAGTGTCATGAATGCTTAGGTAAGTGTCATCTATACTTTCTGTTTGGTTCACTAGCCTGAGTCCCTACTTTTGAGATTTAATTTCAGGGGAAAAAAGGGGGGGGGGGAAATCTTAGCAGTTGTTACTTTCAATGTTTCTTCTGACTCTTCCTTTACTCTATTGTTCCACAAGTGAATAGGGGTCTACACTTATTAACATTTCCCCAGCATTCTGGCATGTTTTTCTGTTTTCCTCATTACTGATGCTCTGTAAAGTTAATTTATAAAGTTTCAATTATATATCTTCAAATCTACATGTTATATTCTTTCTTGTGATTGACCTTCTGAGAACCCAGTAAGACTTATTCCTAGGTAAAATGGGAAAGTTATAGTTCACCAGTATTGCCAATTGACCTCCATTAATTCACATGGGAGTTGGTAAATTGTTTATGGATAGTAGGACTATATGAGAAATTCTCTCAGCATGTTCAGAAATGATAATTTTCCTTGAAGAAAAGCCTGAGATATTTATTGAGATTGTTCACATATTGGTACATGTTGGGTTATTCTAGGATGCTGTCCAAAAAGACCCAGTGGGACTTTCTATAATGCTCAAAGTGGGGATACAGTAAGACTTCATCTAGTGAAAATACTTGAACATTTGGGACTCAGCTTTTCAGTGGCCCCACAGGAGTTTCACATCCTCAAACTAATCTATCACAGCCTCCAGCTATTCAGTGAGATAATTCTTTTTAAAAAGTTTTTAATTTATATTGGCAGTTTATTTCTTGCACGCGCTAGACTGGCCAGGAAGAAGGACGCTGAAACAGGATCCTTCTGCACACGTTTATTGGGAGAGCTTGATTGTAGAGGCAAAAAGACCCGGAGCCCAGAACTGGTGCTGCTTATATAGGCCTAAGAGAGGCATGTCTCACATCTGATTGGTTAACTTGTCTCTCATCTGGGCAAAAGAACCCTCACTGCCTATGTATGTGTGGGGGCCAGCAGTAGCCAACTGCCACTCTGCAACTGCCACTCTGCAACGGCTTCCCACATTTTGTTATAGCATGTCCTATTCAAAGTAAGCTTTGGGATATATGTCTTCATATATGCAGGTTTCTTCTCTTTGTGCAGTGGCATTCTACCTTATAAGTGGAATTTTATGACAAGTATAAGAAAAGTTATTGAATATTAGATTGTTCAGCTTTCTTATCTGCACAAAGGATATGGGGAACAGCTTTCGAGTTATTTCCATGTCAGAAATGAATCCACAATTCTCATTCACCGCCTTTGTATTATGCAAATAGATGTGCTTCATGACACTATATTAAAATCCTTGTCTCTTTTGATGAGTTTGAGTGTAGTTTAAATTTCTAAAGACCATTTTCTGTTTTGCTGTAGTCATTTGTTTTATTGTGCTTGATAGGCAAAGATACACATTGGCAGAATGTCTGATGAGTTCTTGTCTCTGGTCTCAGAGACTCCTGATCAAACAGGCACTTTCAAAGATTATTGCCACTTGTTAGCATGGCTGATCAAACTTTATGTTTGAGGAAAAAAAAATCAGAGACATTTTCTCAGGTATTATTTCCAATGAAAAATCTCCCTTTCCACTTCTTTCCTTGCTTAAACACACTAGTAAGCGCTTTTCTGAGAAATTCTCATTTTGTTGTGCATGGAGTGTTTAATAATATCTATTGAAATCTTTTAAGTGACTTCATGTTAGCCATAGTTAAGGACTGGCAGAGAAAATATAAGTGGTACATCCAAACTGACAGTTGTAAAGACACAAAAAGGAATTAAAGTGTTAAAAACACACACAAAGTCTTAAAAACACACAAAAGAATTCTTGAGAGATTCTACTTTACTTTAGATTAATCACCAGTTTAGATTAGTCATCATAAATTTCCTTCATTTATGATACTTATAAAAATCAGTTTCTTTCAGATTCTAATCAGCATATCTAGTCAGCACAAGAATTCATGGTCTTGTGTATCTTCAATGCTACATGAAAAACTCTGTCTGGATACTAGTCATTACAATCTCTACCTCACAGTTATAGATATATAGAAAATTAGAAAAAGCTTATAAATGTAAGAAAATCTTTTATTTTGTTTTTAAGGTTGTTTCTCTTTGGTAGAAGAAACATGATGATGTTTTTTTCTGTATTTATAAATTTAGCAAATTGATATGTCTAAAGTTATGCCTGAGAATTATAAACTTTAGCTTTGAGGTAGTTATCTCAAACAGTTATATTTTTGAAATTATTTTTGCAATGTAGTGAAATTTGTCTGGGACTACAACCACACAGAATAGGACAACAATGGGGCTCAATGATATTGTAGACTCCAAGGAACTCAAGCCATCCTAATCTTCCCTTACATCATCTTTCCATTTCATAGAATCCATAAAATTATATTATTCATCAACAATGCTTTGAAGTCTCTTTAATTTTGTAAGAAGAAAAGTTGAAATTATGAAATTTAAAGTGTACTTTGTTTATTTAGTTTTTTTCCTTTGATGATCTTTAAATATTACCTGGATGGTGGGAGCACAGGCTTTTAATCCCAACATTGGGGAGCCAGATCCAGGCAAGACTATGAGTTTGAAATCAGCCTGGTCTACAGAGTTAGTTTCAGGACACCCAGGAGTACACGGAGAAAAATCTGTTTTGAGGAGGATTAAAACGAAATTAAAATGTAATATTAATTATTTAGAGATTCTTTAAATTGATTTAAAAAGTTTATAATATTTTCATTATGCTTGATCTGATAGTTTAAAATTATGGATGTATGATTTTATGTATTCTTTCACTTTTCCTGTGAAATAAAAATAGAAAATCACATTATTTATATTATTTATTTGATTTATCTCTTACTTGTTTTTACAGTCTTCAATGAGTCTTAGAAAAGATAGTTAGAAATAAGGAAGAAAAAAGAAAGAAAGGAAAGAAGAAAGAAAGAAACAAACAAACAAACAAACAAAACAAAGAAGCATTTTCATCTGTATGACACCACTTCTCACTACCAAAACCTGCACCCGTTCCATTTTTAGTCTCTGTAAAATCTAAAATTTGAACCCCTTATACCCTTCAAATCCACCATCAACTGTCCTAGCAGGATATGTAGTTCATCATAGATTAATTCTTGCCATTTACTAAATATAATCCAAACTATATAGTGCCTGACTGCCAAAGTAATGGGTGTACATTCCTTTACCTTTGTACAGTATGAGCACTGAAATTCAGTTTCTCTCCTCTCAGAGACATAGCTAATTGGATTTTCCATAGTTATCAAAACTCTATTTAATAGATTATTGTATTTATAATAATCAGTAATTACAATTCCAGCTACGACTATTCTGTTTACTAGAGGTTTCAGTCATCTCTCCTTTCCCTCCACTACTGAAGCAGCTACTCAGATAGGCTTACAAAGTTGAATGTATTTCCAGCTCCTATATCAACCATTCACTGTTTATTACACTGCTCCATGAAGCTGTCTCCCCTTTCTTTGAATGATTCAACGTTTAAAACATTCCACCACAAACAAACAGTATACAAAAGTATCCAGTAAGTGTGATGAGTGTTTCATTTTTTTATTTCAAATTTTAAATTGTGGTTGAGATATGGATATGTTTTTATTTTGAGTATTACCCCAGGTAAAGAGTTTTCTATGGACTCAGGAAAGAATTAATGCTGTGAAAGGAGCTACAGCATCAGTAAGAACCTTTGATATTGGGTCTCTCTGTTTCCTTAAGGAGGAGTCTTGCTACATTTCTTATTAAAAGAGATCCTCTGATGGCATAGCCAGCAGCAATGGAGATAACAGTAGCCAAAATGGTACAGCTGCTAAGACGATATAATTATCCTGAATATCTACAACCCAATAATGCTTTAATAAAATATCACTGAAGTATAAACATGCTTGACTCTAACTCAGCCAAACACAGTTTAGTTAGGTCTGTGTTAGTAGATAGACATCTATAAGTTGTATAATATTGCAATACTTTATGTAACTATTAATTATCTTTGTTTAGAAATACTGGTATAACAGAAGAAAAAATAAGAGCATTGGGGAGCCAATGATCAGCGTGGAATACTTGGAGCTGGAAAGATGGCTCAAGAGTTAAGTGTGAATGCTGCTGCTCATTTGGAGAACCACAGTGTAATTCTTAACATTCTCATTTGGTGTCTCTCATCTTCTTGTAAATCCAGTTCAAGGGGTTCTGTTACCTTCTATCCTCCATGGGTACATGCATACACACATCACCCAGAAACACACACAGACAAACATACATTCATATGAATTTAGAAAGAATGGAATGTATAACATCCACATTTGAATAACAGCCTTCAGAGAAAGGCAAAGTTGAGAGTAACCAGTCTGCAGTCCTCAGTTGTAATTTGTGAAGAAATCTATTGAAGAAGAAGAAAATCAAAACAATGGTCATAATTATATCTCTGATTCTCCAATTATTCTTAACAAAATGGTGTAATGAAAACAAAACATTTGAAGTCTGAACATAGCGAACAGTTTGTGTTTGTTTTTTGCATTTTTTATCAGATTACAATGCAACAGAATTATATTATTTCTCTCTTCAAAAGCACCTCCCTCATTATTTTTCAAATTCATGCCCTTTTTATATTAAGTGTTTGTGTGTGTGTGTGTGTGTTGTGTGTTTGTGCATGCATGTGTGTGACTGGAAGAGTGTGTGTTATAGTCTGTATAATGTTACTAGTATGTATGTTTTTAAGGTCTGACCATTTGATATTGTATCATCAATAGGAGTTCTCTACCCAAGGATTATTTCTCTTACTCTCAGAATTCTTGCAGCTCTTTGTGTAGGCATGAGCCCTCTTGGACTTTCCTCTATCTACTTTGGCATGCCTATTGCACTTGTCCTTAGTCAGTTGCTGTGTAAGCAGTCAGGTTGGTGATACTCATGGGTGTAATGATACATATCCCTAGGAGGCACTATCTTATAGCAAAGTTCTTATTCCTTTGTCCCCAACAATCTTCCCTCATTTTATTCCACAGGGATCACTGAAACTTAGGAAGAGGAGTTGTACTGTTTATGTAACATTTGGGACTGTGCTCCAAACGTACATTTTAATGGGTCATGGTTTACTGAAAATAATATCATAAGGAATCTTACTCAATGGCTAATAGTAACGATCTATGTAAAATATCTGCAATATATGTGTAATTGTAGAAATAACCTATATAGTTTGAACTTTTTGCTAACAAAACACCATATAAGAGAAGAAGATTGTTAAAAAAAATGCAGTCTTTAATCTAGAAACTCTCATTTGGGTTGTTGTTTAGAATATTTCAAGAAGCACTAAAAATATTATGAACTATTTTTATTGTTCTTGGTTTGCACACCAGAGGTAGAAGTTTAGTCTCTATTACTGAAGGCACCATGCACTTCAGATAAAAAGCCTATAGGCCACTGAGATAGAACTTACCTGAAAACCCTTATCTTGAAAACTAACCCCAAAGCCCTTTGCAACCTTCTAAATAAAGGAAGCAACCAACAGTTCTACCCAGCTGTGATGCTTAGACTCTGAACCAAAACAACACTCAGCACAGTATTACAATCGCAAGGTATATTAGTGTAACATATACCATGACCTAACCAAAATTCTCTAACTGAACTTGAGACCTGCTCAACAGAAGGAATGCTGTATCTAATACAGTGAACCTAGTCAACTACCCAGGGCTAGTGATATCATGGATCTTGAAGAAGAACCTGCAACTGTCACTTTACTAACCAGAATAACCACTAATTATATTCTAAATATTTTGAATTGTGCCCATAGTTATGTTTAGTCTTTACCTTCATCAAAGAAACTTTTCTTCAAAACAGAGAGAGAACATAATAGAAAGCTATGCATAATCAGAATATCATAGTTTTTTGTCAAGATTTTTATGTTAATGTGGTTAGCTCTATACATGTGCTATAAAACTAAATTTTCTTTCTTAATAGTTCTTTATAAGAAACTTAATTAGCTTAAAATTAAATCTTATAATTGAATAAAAATCTTTAAGTTATCACCTTAGGAGTTGATTAATTTATGCTATGTGTTCTTGTTCATAGGAACTCTCCCTATTATTTTAAATGCATGTCATTATGCTGAATAAAATGTGGTACTCTAGGTATAAAGATATAATTTATAATGTAGTAATAAATTATATTTGTGTAAGAAAGTAGTAATAATGGATTTCTTCTAATACCTCTTATTTAACTAGACTGGGCGTGTTGGATAGGTTTCTAGTAATGCACATAAGTTTTGTTCTTATGAGTGTGCATGAAGTCAACTCGGACACCTGTTGGTTACCATCAACATATGAGATCAGTTTGGTAGTTGTCAAACCTTCTCAAATGAATTTATATCTACAGGAAATGGAGAGCATTATATAAAACCACAACAGTACATAATGCTAGATTAGCAGAGCACAGGTGGAGCAGCCCAAATAAATATACCTGCATGCAGCATAGCTCCTGGAGATATCCCTGGAGGGGGCATATTCAAGAAAAAGGAGTAAAGGATTCTAGGAGCCAGAATAATAGGAAATAGAAAACCTGATATCTAATTGCCTATTTTATAAATGGCTGCATAAATAAGACATGAACAGGAATAATACAAATTTACATGCTAACACAGAAGAAGAAAAAAACCTCACATGCTCATAAACTATAAGCAAATAATAACTGCTTAAAGAGGGAGAATTAGCCTGTCCCCAAGGATAATTCCCATAATTTGGTATTCAATAAAACAATATCAACCTAGAAAAATTATATATATATATATATATGGATATATATATATTCAATATACATAAAAATTTGACCTATGTACATATATATGTATATATATCAAAAAAGACTCAGCAGTCAGTATTCATATAATATTGTTCATATATACATATATAGAGATAAATAGATAAATGTAACAATAACCATAAAAGAAGAGACTATCAGTTTGGGAGTGGGGGTGTGGAAGAAGCTGGAGAGAGGAAAGAGAAGGGAGATGTGATATAAGATTTTAATTAAAACCGTAAAATAAAATGTAAAAAAAAAATTACATACTGCAGGAAAACACCACCAAGCTAAACAGCATCTTTAACAAATGGTGCTGTTCAAACTAGATATATACATGTAGAAGAATGAAAATAGATACATCTTCATCATAACACATAAAATTCAACTCCAAGAGGATTAAGAGCCTAAACATAAGACCTAATACACAAAATCTGATAGAAGGGAAGGTGGGGAATATGTTTAAAATCATTGTAACAAGAAAGGACTTTCTGAATAGGATACAGACAGCAAAGGCCTTATGAACAGCAATTAATAAATGTAACTTAATAAGGCTAAAAAACTTTTATAGAACAGAGACAACATCATTCAATTAAATCAGCACCGACCTAATAGAAAAATTGTCTTTATCAATTATATATGTGATAGATTGATTTCTAGAATTTACAACATACTAAAATAACTGAATATCAGTCAAGAAAACAAATAACACAATTTAAAATCGTGGTATAAAACTGAACAGAGTTCTCAAATGATGAAGCACAAATGCCAGAGAAACACAAAACTATCCAAGATCCATCAGAGAAATGAAAATTAAAATGACTTTTGAAATTTCATCTACAGACCCTGTAACAGTGGTGTGCCTGCAAGATATACTGCTACAATAGTGGTACAAATATTACGGGAGTAATCATTCACTTTTTGATTGGATTTAAGACCAAGTAAGATGAAGCTCATAGCTGACACTGGCAAAGTGACCAAGAATCTGAGAATAGCTAGATCATGGATGCTATGAGAAAACTTAGTACTATTATGGGCTAAAGGAATATAGTAATAAAAGTACTACTGATGGCATATTAGTATGCCCATAGTTAAGTGCTTCACTCAGTCCACACCATAGAATCTTCTTCTTGCAGAAGAATGTAGTAATATGAAGACCCACAACTGGCTAATATGTAGGCAGTGAGAAACTTTGGATACTCAGAGCTAAGTAGGATGCCTTTATCAAAAAGCTCCCCTCCAGGCTCAGGGAGGCTGAACGATTTTTTAAGAGGTAGAGGGTGGATGATTCCAAGGAAACCATGTCTTCTAGACTTATTTGCCTGAGTAAATAAAGGTTCACAAAGAGCATTAAATAAGCTGTTTGCCTACTTATTTATGCATTCATTCATTCACTTTTTATCCAGATCTCTGTCCCAACACCCTGTACCCCATCTCTCAGTTCCTCCTTCATCTCTCCTTGTTTTCTCCTCTGAGAGTGGAGATCCCCTCTGGTTATCTAATCCAGCCTTGCACCTCAAGTCTCTGCAAGGTTAGGCACTACTATTGAGGTCAGACAAGGCGGCTGAATTAAGGGAACCAATTCCATAGACAGGCAACTGTTTTAGGGATAGCTCTTGCTCCAGTTGTTCAGGATCGACTTGAAGACCGACTTGCACATCTGCTAGAGAGGTGCAGGGGACCTAAGTCAAACCTGTGTGTGCTCTTTGGTTCAACCCCTGAGAGCTCCCAAGGGTATAGGTTAGTTGACTCTGTGGGTTTTCCTATGGAGCTCCTATCTTCTTCCAATCCTTATCCTTATCCCACTCCTCAATCCTTATCCCACTTCTTCAGTAAAAGTCCTCAATCTCCATCCAATGTTTGGTTTTTGGTCTATCCATCTGTCTGTGTCATCTGGGTGGAGCTTCTCAGAAGACAGCCATGCTAGGGTCCTGTTTGCAAGCATAACAGAATATCATTAATTGTGTCAGGGGTTGTGCTCATAGGATGGGTGTCTAGTTGGGCTAGTTATTGCTTGGCTATTCCTGCCATCTCTGTTCCATCCCCTCTCTCTGCATTGCTTTGTAGACAGGATAAATTTTGGGTCGAAAGTTTGTGGGTGGGTTGGTGTACTTATCACTCCACTGGGGTTCCTTTCTGGCTGCAGCAGGGGTGTGGGAACGTGAAAGGCAGCCTCTTTTCTGCTCAAGCTAGGTTTAAATTCTGGAGACACAGCAGATTAGTCTGCAAGGGACGGAGGGGGCCGTTTGTCAAGCTTCCAAACACTAGGCTCCTGACATGAAGACCCCACTCCATAATTCTGTGGCCTTCAGTCATGTAGGCAACACCTCAAGCTCCTGGTATTCTGTCTGGATTCCACCCCAACAGTTACCTGGCAACAACCAGGTATGCTCCTCCCCACAGTTACCTGGCAACAGCCAGGTAAGCCCACCCAAGCAGCAGAGTAGAGTGCGCCGTCAAACTTTCCATGTCCCACCTAGTCCAGATGCCCGAGCCCTGGGCTGGATGTGGGATCTCATTTTTAACCCACAGAGGAGGTCTCTTTTGGTTCCATATCCCTACTATTGTGTCTTGGCTAAGGTCATCCCATTGATTCTTGTGAGCCTCCCTTATCCTAGGTCACTGACATGCCCATTGAGATGTCCCCTTGAACTTAAACAAGCTCAAAACAGATTAATTCCTAACTATGAGAAAAAGTGGATTCAAAGTCCCAACTCTAACCAAGAAGCTATATAAACTAAGTCCAGTCAATATCTACTGGGATATGAAATATGAATTCCATCAATTAATTGTACTGAGGTATATCAACCATATGCCACAGCATAACTCATACTCAAAAGGAGTTAGCCAAGACGAAAGAAATCCCGTGTTGTGTGTGTGTGTGTGTGTGTGTGTGTGTGTGTATGTGTTATCTTTGTTTTGTTTTCGCGGGGCATGGTTGCGCACGCCTTTAGTCCCAGCACTCGTGAGGCAGAGGCAGGCAGATTTCTGAGTTTGAGGCCAGCCTGGTTTACAAAGTGAGTTCCAGGGCTATACAGAGAAACCCTGTCTCGAACACCCCCCACCTCAAAAAAAAGTATTTTTCTTTCTTTATTTTAATTCATTTTTTTCTGATATATTGTTGATGTGTGTGTGTGAGAGAGAGAGAGAGAGAGAGATCAAAATTAAATAGTATATGTAGGGACTAAGGATTTAGGAAGACATGAAAGTGTAGAAAGAATTTGATCAAAATATAGAGTGTGAAAAACTTTAAATGAAACTGTAAATATTTATAATTTAAAAGTTAAAAATGACCCTTCCGCTCGACTCGTGACTCGAGCCCCGGGCTACCTTGCCAGCAGAGTCTTGCCCAACACCCGCAAGGGTCCACACGGGACTCCCCACGGGACCCTAAGACCTCTGGTGAGTGGACCACAGTGCCTGCCCCAATCCAATCGCGCGGAACTTGAGACTGCAGTACATAGGGAAACAGGCTACCCGGGCCTGATCTGGGGCACAAGTCCCTTCCACTCGACTCGAGACTCCAGCCCCGGGCTACCTTGACAGCAGAGTCTTGCCCAACACCCGCAAGGGCCCACACGGGACTCCCCACGGGACCCTAAGACCTCTGGTGAGTGGACCACAGTGCCTACCCCAATCCAATCGCGTGGAACTTGAGACTGCGGTACATAGGGAAGCAGGCTACCCGGGCTTGATCTGGGGCACAAACCCCTTCTACTCCACTCGAGCCCCGGCTACCTTGCCAGCTGAGTCGCCTGACACCCGCAAGGGCCCACACAGGATTCCACACGTGATCCTAAGACCTCTAGTGAGTGGAACACAACTTCTGCCAGGAGTCTGGTTCGAACACCAGATATCTGGGTACCTGCCTTGCAAGAAGAGAGCTTGCCTGCAGAAAATACTCTGCCCACTGAAACTAAGGAGAGTGCTACCCTCCAGGTCTGCTCATAGAGGCTAACAGAGTCACCTGAAGAACAAGCTCTTAACAGTGACAACTAAAACAGCTAGCTTCAGAGATTACCAGATGGCGAAAGGCAAACGTAAGAATCGTAAGAATCCTACTAACAGAAATCAAGACCACTCACCATCATCAGAACGCAGCACTCCCACCCCACCTAGTCCTGGGCACCCCAACACAACCGAAAATCTAGACCCAGATTTAAAAGCATTTCTCATGATGATGATAGAGGACATCAAGAAGGACTTTCATAAGTCACTTAAAGATTTACAGGAGAGCACTGCTAAAGAGTTACAGGCTCTTAAAGAAAAGCAGGAAAACACAGCCAAACAGGTGATGGAAATGAACAAAACCATACTAGAACTAAAAGGGGAAGTAGACACAATAAAGAAAACCCAAAGCGAGGCAACGCTGGAGATAGAAACCCTAGGAAAGAGATCTGGAACCATAGATGCGAGCATCAGCAACAGAATACAAGAAATGGAAGAGAGAATCTCAGGTGCAGAAGATTCCATAGAGAACATCGACACAACAGTCAAAGAAAATACAAAATGCAAAAGGATCCTAACTCAAAACATCCAGGTAATCCAGGACACAATGAGAAGACCAAACCTACGGATAATAGGAATTGATGAGAATGAAGATTTTCAACTTAAAGGGCCAGCTAATATCTTCAACAAAATAATAGAAGAAAACTTCCCAAACATAAAAAAAGAGATGCCCATGATCATACAAGAAGCATACAGAACTCCAAATAGACTGGACCAGAAAAGAAATTCCTCCCGACACATAATAATCAGAACAACAAATGCACTAAATAAAGATAGAATATTAAAAGCAGTAAGGGAGAAAGGTCAAGTAACATATAAAGGAAGGCCTATCAGAATTACACCAGACTTTTCACCAGAGATTATGAAAGCCAGAAGAGCCTGGACAGATGTTATACAGACACTAAGAGAACACAAATGCCAGCCCAGGCTACTATACCCGGCCAAACTCTCAATTACCATAGATGCAGAAACCAAAGTATTCCACGACAAAACCAAGTTCACACAATATCGTTCCACGAATCCAGCCCTTCAAAGGATAATAACAGAAAAGAAGCAATACAAGGACGGAAATCACGCCCTAGAACAACCAAGAAAGTAATCATTCAACAAACCAAAAAGAAGACAGCCACAAGAACAGAATGCCAACTCTAACAACAAAAATAAAAGGGAGCAACAATTACTTTTCCTTAATATCTCTTAATATCAATGGACTCAATTCCCCAATAAAAAGACATAGACTAACAGACTGGCTACACAAACAGGACCCAACATTCTGCTGCTTACAGGAAACCCATCTCAGGGAAAAAGACAGACACTACCTCAGAGTGAAAGGCTGGAAAACAATTTTCCAAGCAAATGGACTGAAGAAACAAGCTGGAGTAGCCATTTTAATATCGGATAAAATCGACTTCCAACCCAAAGTTATCAAAAAAGACAAGGAGGGACACTTCATACTCATCAAAGGTAAAATCCTCCAAGAGGAAGTCTCAATTCTGAATATCTACGCACCAAATGCAAGGGCAGCCACATTCATTAGAGACACTTTAGTAAAGCTCAAAGCATACATTGCACCTCACACAATAATAGTGGGAGACTTCAACACACCACTTTCTTCAAAGGACAGATCGTGGAAACAGAAACTAAACAGGGACACAGTGAAACTAACAGAAGTTATGAAACAAATGGACCTGACAGATATCTACAGAACATTTTATCCTAAAACAAAAGGATATACCTTCTTCTCAGCACCTCACGGGACCTTCTCCAAAATTGACCATATAATTGGTCACAAAACAGGCCTCAATAGATACAAAAATATTGAAATTGTCCCATGTATCCTATCAGACCACCATGGCCTAAGACTGATCTTCAATAACAACATAAATAATGGAAAGCCAACATTCACGTGGAAACTGAATAACACTCTTCTCAATGATACCTTGGTCAAGAAAGGAATAAAGAAAGAAATTAAAGACTTTTTAGAGTTTAATGAAAATGAAGCCACAACGTACCCAAACCTATGGGACACAATGAAAGCATTTCTAAGAGGGAAACTCATAGCGCTGAGTGCCTCCAAGAAGAAACGGGAGACAGCACATACTAGCAGCTTGACAACACATCTAAAAGCCCTAGAAAAAAAGGAAGCAAACTCACCCAAGAGGAGTAGACGGCAGGAAATAATCAAACTCAGGGGTGAAATCAACCAAGTGGAAACAAGAAGAACTATTCAAAGAATTAACCAAACGAGGAGTTGGTTCTTTGAGAAAATCAACAAGATAGATAAACCCTTAGCTAGACTCACTAAAGGGCACAGGGACAAAATCCTAATTAACAAAATCAGAAATGAAAAGGGAGACATAACAACAGATCCTGAAGAAATCCAAAACACCATCAGATCCTTCTACAAAAGGCTATACTCAACAAAACTGGAAAACCTGGACGAAATGGACAAATTTCTGGACAGATACCAGGTACCAAAGTTGAATCAGGATCAAGTTGACCATCTAAACAGTCCCATATCACCTAAAGAAATAGAAGTAGTTATTAATAGTCTCCCAACCAAAAAAAGCCCAGGACCAGATGGGTTTAGTGCAGAGTTCTATCAGACCTTCAAAGAAGATCTAATTCCAATTCTGCACAAACTATTTCACAAAATAGAAGTAGAAGGTACTCTACCCAACTCATTTTATGAAGCCACTATTACTCTGATACCTAAACCACAGAAAGATCCAACAAAGATAGAGAACTTCAGACCAATTTCTCTTATGAATATCGATGCAAAAATCCTCAATAAAATTCTCGCTAACCGAATCCAAGAACACATTAAAGCAATCATCCATCCTGACCAAGTAGGTTTTATTCCAGGGATGCAGGGATGGTTTAATATACGAAAATCCATCAATGTAATCCATTATATAAACAAACTCAAAGACAAAAACCACATGATCATCTCGTTAGATGCAGAAAAAGCATTTGACAAGATCCAACACCCATTCATGATAAAAGTTTTGGAAAGATCAGGAATTCAAGGCCCATACCTAAACATGATAAAAGCAATCTACAGCAAACCAGTAGCCAACATCAAAGTAAATGGAGAGAAGCTGGAAGCAATCCCACTAAAATCAGGGACTAGACAAGGCTGCCCACTTTCTCCCTACCTTTTCAACATAGTACTTGAAGTATTAGCCAGAGCAATTCGACAACAAAAGGAGATCAAGGGGATACAAATTGGAAAAGAGGAAGTCAAAATATCACTTTTTGCAGATGATATGATAGTATATATAAGTGACCCTAAAAATTCTACCAGAGAACTCCTAAACCTGATAAACAGCTTCGGTGAAGTAGCTGGATATAAAATAAACTCAAACAAGTCAATGGCCTTTCTCTATACAAAGAATAAACAGGCTGAGAAAGAAATTAGGGAAACAACACCCTTCTCAATAGTCACAAATAATATAAAATATCTTGGCGTGACTCTAACTAAGGAGGTGAAAGATCTGTATGATAAAAACTTCAAATCTCTGAAGAAAGAAATTAAAGAAGATCTCAGAAGATGGAAAGATCTCCCATGCTCATGGATTGGCAGGATCAACATTGTAAAAATGGCTATCTTGCCAAAAGCAATCTACAGATTCAATGCAATCCCCATCAAAATTCCAACTCAATTCTTCAACGAATTGGAAGGAGCAATTTGCAAATTTGTCTGGAATAACAAAAAACCTAGGATAGCAAAATGTCTTCTCAAGGATAAAAGAACTTCTGGCGGAATCACCATGCCAGACCTAAAGCTTTACTACAGAGCAATTGTGATAAAAACTGCATGGTACTGGTGTAGAGACAGACAAGTAGACCAATGGAATAGAATTGAAGATCCAGAAATGAACCCACACACCTATGGTCACTTGATCTTCGACAAGGGAGCTAAAACCATCCAGTGGAAGAAAGACAGCATTTTCAACAATTGGTGCTGGCACAACTGGTTGTTATCGTGTAGAAGAATGCGAATCGATCCATACTTATCTCCTTGTACTAAGGTCAAATCTAAGTGGATCAAGGAACTTCACATAAAACCAGAGACACTGAAACTTATAGAGGAGAAAGTGGGGAAAAGCCTTGAAGATATGGGCACAGGGGAAAAATTCCTGAACAGAACAGCAATGGCTTGTGCTGTAAGATCGAGAATCGACAAATGGGACCTAATGAAACTCCAAAGTTTCTGCAAGGCAAAAGACACCGTCAATAAGACAAAAAGACCACCAACAGATTGGGAAAGGATCTTTACCTATCCTAAATCAGATAGGGGACTAATATCCAACATATATAAAGAACTCAAGAAGGTGGACTTCAGAAAATCAAATAACCCCATTAAAAAATGGGGCTCAGAACTGAACAAAGAATTCTCACCTGAGGAATACCGAATGGCAGAGAAGCACTTGAAAAAATGTTCAACATCCTTAATCATCAGGGAAATGCAAATCAAAACAACCCTGAGATTCCACCTCACACCAGTCAGAATGGCTAAGATCAAAAATTCAGGTGACAGCAGATGCTGGCGAGGATGTGGAGAAAGAGGAACACTCCTCCATTGTTGGTGGGAGTGCAGGCTTGTACAACCACTCTGGAAATCAGTCTGGCGGTTCCTCAGAAAACTGGACATAGTACTACCGGAGGATCCAGCAATACCTCTCCTGGGCATATATCCAGAAGATGCCCCAACAGGTAAGAAGGACACATGCTCCACTATGTTCATAGCAGCCTTATTTATAATAGCCAGAAGCTGGAAAGAACCTAGATGCCCCTCAACAGAGGAATGGATACAGAAAATGTGGTACATCTACACAATGGAGTACTACTCAGCTATTAAAAAGAATGAATTTATGAAATTCCTAGGCAAATGGATGGACCTGGAGGGCATCATCCTGAGTGAGGTAACACATTCACAAAGAAACTCACACAATATGTATTCACTGATAAGTGGATATTAGCCCCAAACCTAGGATACCCAAGATATAAGATATAATTTGCTAAACACATGAAACTCAAGGAGAATGAAGACTGAAGTGTGGACACTATGCCCCTCCTTAGATTTGGGAACAAAACACCCATGGAAGGAGTTACAGAGACGGAGTTTGGAGCTGAGATGAAAGGATGGACCATGTAGAGACTGCCATAGCCAGGGATCCACCCCATAATCAGCATCCAAACGCTGACACCATTGCATACACTAGCAAGATTTTATTGAAAGGACGCAGATGTAGCTGTCTCTTGTGAGACTATGCCGGGGCCCAGCAAACACAGAAGTGGATGCTCACAGTCAGCTAATGGATGGATCATAGGGCTCCCAATGGAGGAGCTAGAGAAAGTAGCCAAGGAGCTAAAGGGATCTGCAACCCTATAGGTGGAACAACATTATGAGCTAACCAGTACCCCGGAGCTCTTGACTCTAGCTGCATATATATCAAAAGATGGCCTAGTCGGCCATCACTGGAAAGAGAGGCCCATTGGACTTGCAAACTTTATATGCCCCAGTACAGGGGAATACCAGGGCCAAAAAGGGGGAGTGGGTGGGCAGGGGAGTGGGGGTGGGTGGATATGGGGGACTTTTGGTATAGCATTGGAAATGTAAATGAGTTAAATACCTAATAAAAAATGGAAAAAAAAAGTTAAAAATTATCAAAATATGGAATAAATGAAAATGTGTGGCTGAGTATATGCATGTGCAGTTTTAATAGAACATATGGACATGGTATTTCATAGTTTTTTATTAATGATTTTTTGAGGCATAAGGGAGAAAAAAATGCCCATTGGAAGAAGTTGCAGAATCAAAGTGTGAAGCAGAGACTGAATGAATGACCATTCAGAGACTGCCCCACCTGGGGATCCATCCCATAAACAACCACCAAACCAGAAAGTATTGTGGATGCCAACAAGAGTTTGCTGACAGGAGCCTGATATATCTATCTCCTGAGAGGCTCTGCTAGTGCCTGACAATATAGAAGAGGATGCTCACAGCTATCCATTGGACAGAGCATAGGGTACCCAGTGAAGAAGCTAGAGAAAGTATCCAAGGAGCTGAAGATTTGAAGCCCCATAGGAGGAACAACAATATGAACAAACCAGTACCTCCACAGCTCCCTGTGGCTAAACCACCAACCAAAGAAAACACATGGTAGGACTCATGGCTGTAGATGCATATGTAGCAGAGGATGGCCTAGTTGGTCATCAATGGGAGGAAAAGTGCTTAGGCCTGTGAAGGTTCTATGTCCCAGTTTAGGGAAATGCCAGGGCCAGAAAGTGAGAATGAGGGAGTTGGTGAGCAGGGGGAAGGGGAAGGGGATATGGGGTTTTCTGAGGGGAAACTAGGAAAGGGAATAACATTTGAAATGTAAATATAGAAGATATCTAACAAAAAAAAAGAAAACAAATTAAGTCCTTATTAAATAGCAGTTGTATACTATTTCTCACAAGTTTTCCTTTACCTTTGTCTGGGAAATGTAAATGGAATTTGCAATTTTTTTAATACTGATTTTATAAAATTTTCTCAAGCTTCAGATTTTAGCTCAAAGTGATATTATTTGTGTTAAACTATGGGTTTTCTTTCAGCACAGGCTTTGAAAGCCACAGGCTTTATTGAATATGTGAGAGTCAAGCTGATTGTTTTTCTGTGCTTGATTTTGAAGGCTGTTTATGTTGACACTTTTGGTTCAGTGCCTCATGAATGTAGGCACTGAGTTTTTAATCTCAGATATTCTATCACAGACTCCATTAGAGATTCAGCTTCTCAATTGTCGATTTGTTTTGAAAAGCATTTTTAGAGGCAGAATATTCATGTAGACTTTACTTCTCTAAAATGACCTTTCTAGAACTCACACAAAAAAAGCTTACATGAAGCATAGCATAATACAATTTCTGACAATGTTAATTTGCTAACCATATGCAATAAAGAAGTTCTTGTAAAGTTTTATCATATTACCTTATGACACCATGACCCTTTGAAAAAAAGATAATAACTGTTCATAGTGATGCGACGAAAATATTATCTTTGAAGAGTAAACGTGTTAAGGTGTTTTCAGGATAATTTGAGCACTACAGTAGGAATCAGATGCTGGCATACCATCAGTTTGCTACCAGGTACTGTGCACAGATGCATATATTTCTCTGTATATAAAGTACAGAACTATCAACTAAATCAGAATAGAAATATTCTTGCTTGTCATCAAGATTGAAGGGTAAATATTTCCATCTAACTCTGCCTTCAGTGTGTGAGGCTAGCAATTCCATGGAAGGTGAGAGTAGGGAAAAGGAACAAAGACCACGAAAGGATGGACCAACTTGAGACTGCCATATCCGGGGATCCATCCCATAATCAGCTTCCAAACGCTGACACCAATGCAAACACTAGCAAGATTTTGCTGAAAGGATGCAGATATAGCTGTCTCTTGTGAGACTCTGCCGGGGGCCTAGCAAACACAGAAGTGGATGCTCACAGTCAGCTAGTGGATGGATCACAGGGCCCCCAATGGAGGAGCTAGAGAACGTAACTAAGGAGCTAAAGGGATCTGCAACCCTATAGGTGGAACAACAATATGAACTAAGCAGTACCCCTGGAGCTCGTGTCTCTAGCTGCATATATATCAGAAGATGGCCTAGTTGGCCATCAGTGGAAAGAGAGGCCCATTGGTTGTGCAAACTTTATATGCCTCAGTACAGGGGAACGCCAGGGCCAAGAAGTGGGAGTGGGAGGGTGGGGGAGTGGGTGGGGGAGCATGTGGGGGACTTTTAGGATAGCATTGGAAATGTAACTGAAATAAATACCTAATTTAAAAAAAAAGGAAAGAAAAAACAAAGACCACAAAAGCTAAAACATTCTAAGGCAATCTGCAAACAGGCAATAAAACAAATTTAATCTAAGACACATGAACAATGTAGTGGTACTAATTTTTAATGCATCTGAAGCAGGTGTTTGGTATTAACTCTATCTGCATATGTATCAAAAGATGGCCTAGTTGGCCATCACTGGAAAGAGAGGCCCATTGGACAGGCAAACTTTATATGTTCCCAGTACAGGGGAACGCCGGGGCCAAAAAATGGGAATGGGTGGGTAGGGGAGTGGGGGTTGTGTGGGGGGGACTTTTGGGATAGCACTGGAAATGTAATTGAAGAAAATACGTAATAAAAAATGATATTACTTCAATATTGTGAATCCTTTCTCCTGAAAGTGTTCTGTTCATTTGATGGGTGCAGACGAATTCTCCAGAGCTAGTATCAAATGGGTGAGCACACAACACCCAACATCAGATAGATGAGATGTGTAGCAGTGTATTGTACCATTATAGCCTGGAAAAGAGGAGCAAAGTGCATGGAAGAATTTATTGTTTTAACTCAGAAACAGTGAAGGGAAATGAATTTTAAGTGACCTTTAGTTAAATCAGTTTTACTTGAATAAGTGTCTCCCATGAAGAGAGCTTAGGCTCACTGCTCAGGAATAAGCAGGCATTGTGCTGGTTCCTATGATAAGATGTAGCATTTTAATTCACAGGGCTTTGTCAGAAGAACAGAATGAAGGAAGACAGTGTTGCTTTTATCATCAGAAGCCTTCTTGATTTTCCAGAATGTCAAGATACCCCTTATTATGGAATTTCAATTTCAAAAATAATATCATGTCTTCGAATAATTTTTGAGTGAATATACAAACAAATCCTGTATGATTTCTTCTGTTTGATAAGCACACCAGTGGCGAACTACCTGAAATCAAACTAATGCATGCAGAATTCTAGGTTTTGTCATTGTTGCTTATCTGTTCATTTCATCATATAAATAACATTTATTTATGATATAAAGCATAGTTTCACTTGAACCCTATCAAATATTACATAGTTTATTTTAGTAAGAAATGCACATTCTGTTATATACCTAACAGACATGTATAGTATTTCAATATAAAGAAATTGGTTTATTTGAATTTGGCTTTCAGGAAAATTAGTCAATGTTTGGTATATTTTAATAATTTTCTTGTAAATATATTTTAATATTTATGGATATTTAATCATCTTTCCTTCACATTATTCTCAGTTTGCTAATTTAATTATAGAAGGTGATATTTTTGCAAGACAGTGAAAATGCCTTATTGTATTTCTTTTTGATCTAACAGTCTAGAATGATTTCTCCTAATCATAAAAATACCCAAGCACATTCAGTGGGGACATTTGACACCATCATGATACACTCTTTTGTTCATGCAACACTCAGAACTCATTTGATTCATGGGCAGTATTTTCAAGAGTTGTATATTAAAATCTATGCTTCCACTTTGTTTCTGCGTGAAAATAATTTCATCTCAATATACTAAATAAGTTCCATTAAACTACATTTTACCAGAAACACATCACTGTGATCTAAAAGAAAGGAACTACCTTCTATGTAAATTATAGCAACAGTTTAGATTAAGAGTAGAGAATTAAATATATAAATGAATTTCCTCAAATAAAATATAGCTCATCAAATTAATGACCTGTCCATCATACATCTTTTACATTACATTACATGATTCAAAAAAATAAAGAATTATGACTATAATTCAAATTTACATTGATTAGCTTCAGTAGGGCAAATGTCCTATGACAGCGTAGGTATAGCATGACACCCTGTGGTGATTTGGATAGGAATGGCCTCCATAGACTTGTGGATAAAAATGTTTGGCCCATATCGCCTTGTTGGAGGAAGTGTGTCACTGGAGACGGGTATTAAGGTATCTTTCAAGTGCTCATGCTAAGCCTAGTGTGTCAACCTTCTCCTGTTGCCTGTGGATCAAGATGTAGAACTCCCTGCTACCTCTCCAGCACCATGTCTGCATGCATTCTGCCATTTCCCTTGCAGATACAATGGTAATGATGTAATGATAATGGACTAAACCCCTGACCTACAAGCCAGCCCCAATTAAATGTCTTCCTTTATACACAGTGGTCATGATGTCTCTTCACATGAGTAGAAACCCTAACTAAGATACCCCTGTGACCACATTATTGCCCCACATGTTTAAAGGAATTATGTTAGGAACTTGAAAGGCTTCATTCATTACAGAGCCACAGCTTAATAGAGTTGGGTATGAAAATTAAGAACTTCACTCTAACATTAAATGTACATTGTCTGAGTCATCTCATGAAAGTGAATCACCAAACTCAAATTGATTTAAGCAACAGAAATTTATTTTAGGCTGATAGAGTTAACTGGCCTGGGTTTCACATAAGGGAGTCCTGAGATCCAGGCAGGTCAGTGGAGTTCTTCTATATGTCTGATCATAGTAGGGATTTGGATCCACAAATGCTAGGCTTTTTACATATTTATAGATGGAATAGGACAAATTTTCATTCTGACCTGCAAGACATCTGGCTAAAATCCTACTCCTTCTAAACCAGTTCAGCCTATGCAGACACTGGTGGCTAGAAGTTAGGTAAATTTAAGGACTTCTCCTTCCATAAGATCCTTGCTTGACTAAGAAAATGCCGTTTTCTTAGTGGCCTTAGCACACTCAGAAATGGTTCAGACAGAATTATTAAATACTATCCTTAATATCTATACTTCTGTGCATTGACAGAAAGGAACATTTGTAAGAGATGTGCTATAAGTTCGGATAGAAATATAAATAGAGAGAGATGGATCCACAATTAAGAACACTAGATTTTCTTTCAGAGGACCCAGGTTCGAAAACCCATACCCGTATGGCAGCTCACAACTGCCTGCAACTCCAGTTCTAAAGGATCTGTTGTCCGCCTTGGGGCATGTCAGGAACTGAAAGTGCGTATAAGTGCACATGCATTCAGGTAGTCAAAAAAAAAAAAAAAAAAAAAAAACCTTTTATACATAAAATAAAAAGAAACTTTTAAAAAAGAAATATAAATAAATGAATTATACATTTTAATATATTATAAACTATAAACACAGTTTATTAAAATATGATTGTAATGGCTAGCATTATTACACTTCATTTTTCTGCTATTTGAAAAAATGAAGGATCTTATATGGAAAATATATTGCAAGCACAATTTTATTAAATAACATGACAATTAAAATAATGCAAACTATTTCAAGGCACTATAGAAATACGTGCACCAGTAACATTAAAATAATATCAGAGTTAATTTAGACTTTTGTAATTTAACTATGAACATATGGTAAAAGGTATTTGTTATTTTTTCTGTGTATTAAAGCCAACATAAATGACCATACAGTACACTCTTTTCTCAAATCATGTTTTCTTTATTGTAATAATCATAAATATAATCGGGTCACAACGTTTTCCTAAGAGTCTGCTTAACCATATTGCAGTAGTCGTTTTTCTGTTGTGTACTTTACCGTTTCTTTTACACTTCCGTGATCATCCTCTCACAACTATCACTCACATTGTAAGTCTTTCTCCATTTCCTTGACTATATGTTACTTTAGAACTTTATTTCAGTAGCAATATAAAGTATAGTCTCCTAGTTTCACTTTCAGGGTGTTGCTCTGAATGCTCTCTATTTTAATGAATCCATCAACCTTTCACTTATTTTACTAACGTTCAGAATGGAATCCAGGATTTTGGATATGCTATGTAAACTCTCTACCAGTTTTGTATAGTCACAGCCCCTTCCTGGTTCTGAGATACAAAACCTTGATGATTTCAGGTGTCACTACTTGGATACAAAGAGATGAGGCATTTACTATGGTTTGAGCAATATCATGTCAGCCAGGAATCTCTTTACTCAAACAGCTACTACAAAATCTGATTGTTGGGGGTCAATATGAAAGAAAAAGCATAGTGCGCACTGTAAAATTGGGAGAGAATTTCATAATATTCTAAAAATTTCTAAAAATTTACATGAATTGAAGTATCAGTAGTTCATGCCAGCAATTTCACTGTGTATTTTGACAGTTTTTAATTTATATTTATTTAAAACTAATAGGAAAATGTTTTCATTTTTAGATTGTATTTATCTAAGTTTTCAGGATATATTTTATAATTTCTCAGAGACTAAGCTTTTAAAAAGACACATAGAAAAATTGCTTCTTAGTAGACACCCAGAAATAAGCCCAACAAGTAAGAAATTGGTTTTATTTTATTAAAAAATAAAGTATGATTTTATTTTTTAATAAAATGCACTATGGGTAGACGGGTTTAGAAAGTATTACAAGACATTGCTTAGAGATTGTATACGTATTCCACTCCAGCATTTTGTTATGTGAGATGCAATATTCAACACTCCAGGCTTTTGAATAAAACACTATAGTGTTATTCTCCTGTTTTCTTCCGTATCAAAACAGGCTGACAAAATAAATAAAATACTTTGTTAAATTCCAAGAGAAAATTCAATATCTATTGTTATTTTGAATGGCAAGACATTTATCTTACAAGTTCATATGGTAAAATGAAAATGGAAAACAAGCCTGGTTACTAAATATGGGTTTGTCAATTGTAAGAAAGATACCTCAAAATCATTAAGAAAAAATAATTGCAATTATCTGTGTTCAATATGAAATTAATCTAACCAAATTGCTTTTTTTGTTTCCCTAGCTGCCTGTCCTTCTATCTGAATGAAGCAGGTACTTATAATTACATGCCGTGGTGTTCAGGGTCCTCCCTCCTCCCTGATAGGGAGCTTTAATGAATTTCATTATTCTTTTTTAATTTACATAGTCTTGCAGAATAAAGATTCCCAAATCATTAACTAATTTGATATGTCTGAAATACCAATTCAATTGTCTGGTCCCTTGATATTTTCAGATATCTTGTTCAAATACCTCTTAACTTAGTTTCTTAATTAGATACACTGTGATGGATGTGAGCTTATACCATCGTCTCAAAGGGAAGTGAGGCAGCCTAATTTTTGTGATAATTTTGGACACTTTATATTAAAAGTCATTTAAAACAATCTAGAGTTCACTAGAAAAGACTCAGGGTCCATGAATAAATGTTAATGTTATAGCATGATAAGAGCTAAGAATATAATTTTTAATGAATAAGAAATTTTGATAAATTCAAGTTTAAATTATATGATATTTATCATAATACGAATGTTTTTATAAATATATCAGATTTAAAAATAAAAAACACTAATATAAGTATTTTCATAATTGATTAAAATTTCAAAAAGTTCAACTTTTTAGCCTAGCCATTTTAAAGGTACTTTTAAAAGTGCACGGCTTAAAAGTGAATCTGTACAACTTTTCCTTAAATTTTCATATTTTCCTTTTAATTAACTGAATATAACAAAATATGTCCATGTTAAAAACAAAGTTTAGGGCTGGACGCAAGGCTCAGTGGTTAAAAGCCCTGGCTACTTTTTCAGAGAAACTAGGTTCAATTTCCAGAACCCATAAGGTAGCTCAGAATTGTCAGTAACTCCCTAACAAGGATGCCCAACACCTTCATACAGATATACATGCAGGCAAAACACCAATGTACATAAAATAAAAATAAAATATTAAAAAGCAAATGTTTAAATGTTAAATTTATTGTTATGTTTGATTCTATATTATAATGAAGCTATATGCATGAAGTGTTGGTGCCATAGCATATGTGTAAAATATTGAAAATCCATTTTTATTTATTTCTCAAGTTTTATTTGGAGCTTCATATTTGTTTTTGTTTTTTTTAATTTTCAATTTGTCAATATACTTTGTTCTGCCTTGGCAAAGCAAAAAGGGTATTCTGAATGCAGTACTGCCATTCCCAAATTAATTAATAAAATGTTATAATAGTAATAACCATAGAGGAACAATGTAAATATTAATTCTGTCACTATATCAATCTATATGTCTTATGAAATTCATTATAATAATTATGAGCTACATGAATAAAACACTAAAGCACTTTTCATTAGCAGGACATCCACTGAAATGTTTATATTTCCACTCTATCAAGGTGTTGTAGCATTATAAAGAAAACATAATGCATTCATATTTTAAAAGCCATAAAATAAAGAGCAGAGATTCAACTAAGAGTTTTACACTTATTTAAAATAAAAATAAAGTGATTTTTACAGTATGGCCTTTTTCACATTTAAGTCCAGTGTGGGTATTTGTGTCAGGTGGAAAACAGCGCAGCAGATTGATTAGGGCTCATTAGTGCAAAGCCTGTGGGGTTAGAAGTTTCCAGACACAACCTGCAGGAATCTGTTGGCAAGATAGAATGGTAGAACAAAGCTGCACACAAATAGATGCCAGAAAGAGAAGCAAGAAGAGGAAAGTTCCAAATATCCCCTTAAGGAAATGCATCTGCTGCTGTAAAGCGGTTTCACAAGCTCACATCTAGAGGTTGCAACACTTGCTGCTTTCTGGAGGCAAGCAACCAAGAATCTAGAGCTCAACTACTGTAGTACACATAAAACTCACTCATATTACCTCCTACCACTAAGTGGACACATTAACCTTCTTACAGATATAAAAATGGCTGGTAATTTTTACAAATAGCATGTTTGAGATTTTCTGCAAAGATGAATGAACAACTAGGACATACCTTTCTTCAAACTACCAATTCAAGAAAAGCTTTCAGTAAGACAGTACTAGCTACTCTCAAATTATGCTTCAGTATGTGCTGCTATTTTTTTAATAGTATAGAATAGAGTTTATTTAGTGCATGGGAGGGGAGTTGGGAAGGGAGTAGAGACATAGAGAGACAGAGACAGAGAGAGGTACACAGACACACACACAGAGACAGACAGAGACAGAGACAGAGACAGAGACAGAGACAGAGACAGAGACAGAGACAGAAAGAGGTACACAGACACACACAGAGACAGAAAGACAGACAGAGACAGAGACAGAGACAGAGACAGAGACAGAGACAGAGACAGAGACAGAGACAGAGACAGAGAGGAGGAGTAGAGGCCGGCCATGAACACATGGAGAAAGGGGGAGGCTAATGGGGAGAGAAGGGTAAGAGGGTAAGAGAGCAAGAGAGCAAGAGAGAAAGCATATGCTGCTAATTTAACAGAATAATATGCATTAGCTTTGAAAATTAACAAACCAATCACAGCTGGAGCGAAGATGTTCAGATGTGCTGTTGCACAGTGCTGTGACAATGTACTTAACATGACATAATGCACTATGTACACATAAATCATCATTGAGTCAGGAATGCCACATATGTACACTCTTGATGTTTTATATATCATTTAAAGTGAAAAATAATTATATACATGTGCATGCGTTGAGGCCTGACCCAGATCTCAGGTGTCTTCCTTTCTTACTCTCTACCTAATTTATGAGGCAGAATTTCTTGTTGGACCTAGAGTTAACCTGTTTTGCTAGACTGGTTAGCCAGTTAGCACGCAGGGACCCCTTTTCTGATATTGTAGAATTATAAATGTATGTTACACCACCTTTAAAATGAGTAATAGGGATCTATTGCAGTACCTCACATTTGAGTGGCAAGTGCTACACCAAATTAGCAATCTTACCAGCACCCTCCCCAAACAAAATGTTTCTTAAACACAAGTACTTTAACTTAATTGTGTATTTTCAGAAAATATTTTTGTGGAAATTTATTACTAAAATTACAAAAGTGAAGTCTTATAGATTGTGTAAGGAATTATAAAGCGATTCGAGAGTAAGGAAGAGTAAGCACGGTACAATTATTATTGGTAAAAATGCATGAGTGTCACTCAGAATGTTTATGAATATTTTTGTAGCCCACTTTCCATTGCTGAGATAAAAGTCATGACCAGAGCAACATCAGGAGGAAAGCATATTGAGTATTTCAGGTCACAGAGCTTTGCAGAAAGCCTAGGCAGCAACTTACAGGAAGAAGCTGAAGTAGAAGCTAAAAAAGGATTCTCCTTACTGGTCAGCTCCTTATGGATGGCGAAGCTTGTTTTCTTTCATCCAGGACAGTCTTCCCTGTGATGGTAGATCCTACACTGGACTTGTTTCTCCTACACCAATCATTCATCAAGAAAATATCCTATAGATAAGCATGGAGGCCAATTTGATGGTGATAATTATTCAATAAATATTCAATCTTTCCAGTACGATCTAGATTTGTGTCAAGTTGACAAAAGCCATTCAGCACACTAAGAATAAAAAGATGCACATTTATAAAGTGCATGCTGTAATCAAAGTATGCAATGAAAGTTTAGGTTACTGCATTCTAAAGGGGTTGAACACTACATGAAATTCTCCAGTGAGAAATTCCCTAGATTTACAGTGCAATAAGATACTACTTTTAATCTGAAAGTAGGAGGGAGGTCGTTTAAAATGGATGAGTGTGCACCAGGAGTCAGCTATTGAATTCTGGCTAATTTGGTTCTCTGTTACTAAGCCTACATCAGGTGAAGCTAAAGGCAGAATAAACACCCCGTGTCTACTCTACCTCCTTCCATTAGGCTCTAAAATTAACCATTCTTAACTGCCTCAGAGACCTGACTACTGAACAGAGCTGATGCCTTTCCGTTTGGCTGGTTCCTACTCTTCTTACAACTGGCTTCACTGTTGTCAACCTCTTTTGAGTAATAACCACAGTGGGTATCATTCCAGATACTCTTTTACTGGGCTTTTCACAGTACAGTAAAATGCTTAACAAAGAAGTTCCAATCTTGTGACTGAAATTTATAAAATGTACTCACAACATAGTAAATTACTTGGAAGACAATTCCTTGTGTTGATTATCCTGGAAATTTTCCCAGATGGAAATAATTTCACATGGGATAGGTCTTCATCAAATGAATATACTTTATATTAGCTGTGGTAAACAATGTTTTCATGAGTCTTGGCACAGAGTTTAACTTACAGAGTAAAAACCCAAGCTATCCTCACAGAACAGAAATGCTAGTGAATAGATCTAATTCTAAATCTTTCACCTTTATCTCCTTGCCTATGTAGTCCTCAAAGAGAGCCATAGCACATGGCTTTGAAAATAATGTATCTTTTCCCTTGCATTATTAAGAAAATGTCCTTTAAAGATAAACTGATTTTGAAGTGTATCCCTCTTTAAATATTAGCCAATTGTTCAACGCTATGTATGTCTTCTTAACTATGGCAGCAAGACTTACGTCTTCTTAGTTGGTACCCCGTTTAGAGAGTATCACAATATACATGGGAACGTTTGGGGAAGGAAATAGATGGGAGAAATGATGTAATTATTTTATAATCTAAAAAGATGATGTTATCTTAAAATATGAACACTTTTTAAAATCTCAAAATTTATATTATGAAAGAAATATAAGCACACAGTGACCCAGTCAAGATGCCATTACTTTAATGTATTCAATTATTTTCAATATGTGGCATTTTTATGGATTTCCATTTCCACAATTTAAATTGATGACTCTCACTGATTCCAAACAAAAACTATAAAATGGATAGTGTTTGATCCAGTTTGCCTATCTTCCACTACTTTTAAACTAGAGTGAGTATTTTTCTATTAAATATTGGTTGGATCATATCATATCAGGTGTAAATAACCAACTTATTTCTATTATCCCTTCTCTTTGTCCCCTTACCCTTTGCCTCCTGTTCATTCTGTGTGAAGTACATTTTCTGCCCTGCTTCTCCTTGCATGTGCTGTCATGCTACAATCTCCACTCATGCTTATTGTCTCTTTAAAAATATTCTACAATGATTGTGTCAGATGCTTCCATACATCAATCATTACATTATATAATGTTAATTCCTAGTGAGGTTTGTGTGTCCATTTTATGCTGATACCACCCTGATATCTTCCTACCATTCTATTCCTCTATGTTGACATTATTTGGATAGGATTTGTCACTATTTAACATAATATAATTCTACCTACTTATCTTGTTCTCTTACTAAGTTAGGTTGTCAAATGTAGGCTCCAGATTACAAACATTCATTTGCTTGGTCTAATACTAGACTCCCCATGCTAGCAGATATGTCTGCTGTGTAGGGTGCTCTGATAAGCATTCGTAGAAGACTCAGGAATTGGTTAGTACTGCATACATGGCATGAATTTAGATACTGAGGTTTGTTCATTTTCTGACATGGTCACACACTTTTCTGCTTTCTGCTCTCTATCCTCTGGTCTGTTTGCATAGACTATCTTCTTAGTGGCCTTATAGGCTGACCACACGTGTGCTTGTCCAGTGGAAAACACAGGCAGAGGAAGAACAGGACACGAGTCTTCTCTTTTGGAAATTCTGTTTTGGAATGCTCTGGTTTTACTTAGTTTCTTAGGCTACAGTTCCTCTCATTCTTCAGCTCTTCTTTTGAAATTCTGTTCCTTCATGTTCTTTCAAGCCTTGTATTGATGCTGCTTACTGCAATTGTTAAATGTATCCCATATATTTGTGTAAATTGCTGATACCTCTACTAGGAATTTCTTTGTCACAATTTCTTTTAATCTGTTTAAATGTCTGTTAACCCCTTTTTGAGACTGTTATCAGTTTTCTGCCTTGGTCCTGTCTGAGGAAGTGCTTTAGGTTATTAAAAGTGAACGTTAGCTTGTGAGGTTGTAAATGAGGCATTGAATTCTCAAACAGGGTCTGGTCTAATATTCCTGGGACATGTGTCAATGGCTTACTCTAAAACCTGAGGGAAAATTCTGAAATCCTCAAAAGTCAATTAACCATTAATCGAATGAAAACATTTGCTAAACACAAGGAATTCTCACTTATTCACAAACGACAAAATAAGTCACAAATAAATATGAAAGAGCAAGATCCCGTGAGGTTGTCTGTCTTAACTCTGCTGAGAGACACACAAATCCCATTCCATCTGGGGAAATGATTCATTCATCACTTTCACCTTATGGTACCATGCCATTCCTTATGGTACCATGCCATTCCTTATGGTACCATGCCATTCCTTATGGTACCATGCCATTCCTTTTATGGTACCATGCCATTCCTTTTATGGTACCATGCCATTCCTTATGGTACCATGCCATTCCTTATGGTACCATGCCATTCTTTATGGTACCATGCCATTCCTTTCTTTTTGCCATAGCTTTACTATTGCCTCGGCATCCAACAGGAAGAGAAATTTGATGCCTTTAAATTAGATTCTGGAGTTTTCTGGGAAATTTTGTCTGACAAAATTCTGATGGGCATACTCATCAGATAGACAACCCTCTAAGGAACCGGCTGTTAGCTATAAGAATAATGTACCTCAGTTAAGTACTAGCATGAAGCAAGTGGGGAAGCCCAGACAACTCTTATGTATTGAAAGACATTAATAGCAGCTGATCTATATCCTTAGAGAGACTTAGCTTATCTCACACATTGTTGTGTATATACAATTTTAAACAGGTTTATGAGGGAGTGTTTGGTGCCTGAGAGCATCTTCTGCCCTTCAGAAGATTGGAGTTTGGTTTCCAGGACTCACATTCAGTGGTTCCTAGCTGCTCATCCTTATAGTCTAGGGCACCTGAATTTCTCTTATGGTCTCTGCAGGCACCCACAATTATGTGCACAAACATATGAATGTGTGTGCGTGTGTTTTGTGTGTGTGTGTGTGTGTGTATCATAGATGTTTTTGATTTTAAGTTCTTATTTATTTTTGAAACATGGTCTCTCATTGTAGATGGTATCAAATTCAGACTTCTTTGCCTCACCTCTAATCTGGGATTAAAAATATGCACCACTCTGCCTGGCGAAGTCCATGGAATTTTAGTAGTCCTGTGCATTGAAGTTAATCAATGTGGTATTTCACCTCTTTTACTAAATGTTGCTAATTCAATAGAAATCAATAGATGCTTCAGTTTAGATTTTATGTTAACCTAGATTACAGAAATGACAATGAATTTATCAGTGTCCTTGGGCAAGTGTGCTGGAGTTTCTAAGTCACCAGCAACATCAGGGTGGCATGAGATAAGTCCTGCTATCTTATGTCATTTGACTTCTGGAGTGGCAAGACAAAGCCCCAAAGGTTTGATGGAGGCTTCAACACTTGTTGAGCCTTCATCTCCTTACCCATCTGGCGTTGGAGTACACAATGCCTAGGGCCCTACCTGCAGGACAGACCTCCGTAGAGTACAGTGACAAGTTATTTTGTCAGTCAGGCAAATTAACTAGAACCAGACTCTTCATTGTATAATAATCAATTATAATATTGCACATCATGCATGTGACTATTATCAGACTCTGTCCTGCACATTATTCAGTTATTAATAAAAGCACTGAATGCAATAAGTAGAAAGTTTTTCAATTTTGCCTGAGTTTCAGCCTAGAGATTCATTCCAAACTTCTCATTTCAGCAACAACCAGAATACTTTATTTTTGCTCCAAATACTTTTTAATTTTTTCACAAAAGAATATTGTGAGGAGAAAAACATTTGGGAAGAAACAAGCCACTTTAATAATGGCTAAAACACCAAATATGAGTGTGGAATTAATAGAAAAGGTTCTATAACTATGCAGTTGGGTTTTCTAAATCTCCATCCAAACGCTATACTGCAAACAGATGAGTTAAAATTTCAAAAATTTACATAAATGGTAGTTAAAAACAAAAGATTATTAGTATTCTAGTATATGTAAAATTATTTTCTTAGTTTATTTTAAGAGCCATTATCTACTACTTTATAATCCATATAGTAAATGTTATGTGCTCTTGTGAATTGATTATTATAACACACACATAAATATTATGATTATTTTAGTGATGTTTTATTTTTAAATTACATCTTTTTAAAAAGCAGTATAGATTCATTTTATATAAACTAAAATATGTCATTGACAGATTAATACTATCATTGAGTTTAGCCTATAATTATAAAGCTCTAGTGAATAACCTGGGATTTAGCTAGGTTAGGAGGGAGCTTGCCTAGTATGAATGAAACTTGTATTTAATCTCCAGAAACACTTAAAAACAGAAGAGTAGACCTCCATGAGACAAATATGAAACACAGTGAAGCAAGGTACAATGACACAATTGGAAAAAAAAAACCCTCATATTGAAGCTACACATATTTCACATAGTGTTGTGATGAATTACTATAAACTATTTTATTAATATATAGATACATTTTAATAGTTCTTCATTTACTGTAAAGAAAAACTTTTGTTATTGAGCTAGCCTAATGACTAACATTTCTTTAAGCAAAAAACAATTTTATAAGAAGAAAGCATACAAACCATTTAACATAAGTGATATTAGTTAAAATAATTTTAGGTGACACATAAAAACTTCACATAAAACCAGAGACACTGAAACTTATAGAGGAGAAAGTGGGGAAAAGCCTTGAAGATATGTGCACAGGGGAAAAATTCCTGAACAGAACAGCAATAGCTTGTGCTGTAAGATCGAGAATTGACAAATGGCACCTAATGAAACTCCAAAGTTTCTGCAAGGCAAAAGACACCGTCAATAAGACAAAAAGACCACCAAGAGATTGGGAAAGGATCTTTACCTATCCTAAATCAGATAGGGGACTAATATCCAACATATATAAAGAACTCAAGAAGGTGGACTTCAGAAAATCAAATAACCCCATTAAAAAAATGGGGCTCAGAACTGAACAAAGAATTCTCACCTGAGGAATACCGAATGGCAGAGAAGCACCTGAAAAAATGTTCAACATCCTTAATCATCAAGGAAATGCAAATCAAAACAACCCTGAGATTCCACCTCACACCAGTCAGAATGGCTAAGATCAAAAATTCAGGTGACAGCAGATGCTGGCGTGGATGTGGAGAAAGAGGAACACTCCTCCATTGTTGGTGGGATTGCAGGCTTGTACAACAACTCTGGAAATCAGTCTGGCGGTTCCTCAGAAAATTGGACATAGTACTACAGGAGGATCCAGCAATACCTCTCCTGGGCATATAACCAGAAGATGCCCCAACTGGTAAGAAGGACACATGCTCCACTATGTTCATAGCAGCCTTATTTATAATAGCCAGAAGCTGGAAAGAACCCAGATGCCCCTCAACAGAGGAATGGATACAGAAAATGTGGTACATCTACACAATGGAGTACTACTCAGCTATTAAAAGGAATGAATTTATGAAATTCCTAGCCAAATGGATGGACCTGGAGGGCATCATCCTGAGTGAGGTAACACATTCACAAAGGAACTCACACAATATGTACTCACTGATAAGTGGATATTAGCCCAAAACCTAGGATACCCAAGATATAATATACAATTTCCTAAACACATGAAACTCAAGAAAAATGAAGACTGAAGTGTGGACGCTATGCCCCTCCTTAGAAGTGGGAAGAAAACACCCATGGAAGGAGTTACAGAGACAAAGTTTGGAGCTGAGATGAAAGGATGGACCATGTAGAGACTGCCATATCCAGGGATCCACCCCATAATCAGCATCCAAACGCTGACACCATTGCATACACTAGCAAGATTTTATCAAAAGGTCCCAGATGTAGCTGTCTCTTGTGAGACTATGCCGGGGCCTAGCAAACACAGAAGTGGATGCCCACAGTCAGCTAATGGATGGATCACAGGGCTCCCAATGGAGGTGCTGGAGAAAGTACCCAAGGAGCTAAAGGGATCTGCAACCCTATAGGTGGAACAACATTATGAACTAACCAGTACCCCAGAGCTCTTTACTCTAGCTGCATATGTATCAAAAGATGGCCTAGTCGGCCATCACTGGAAAGAGAGGCCCAATGGACACGCAAACTTTATATTTCCCAGTACAGGGTAACGCCAGGGCCAAAAAGGGGGAGTGGGTGGGTAGGGGAGTGGGGGTGGGTGGCTATGGAGGACTTTTGGTATAGCATTGGAAATGTAAATGAGCTAAATACCTAATAAAAAATGGAAAAAAGATCACATTTTTGTTATATACCAGTTGGAAATTTACTACTTAAAAACAATGTGCTGTGTCAAATCCCAGCTAAATTCATGCAAGTGAGTAATTCACAAAATGAAAACCTAAAGAAACTTTAAATTTGCATATTTTAATGCTTAGGTTTACTGATGTGTGTACCACTGTGAGAAATTTGATTGGAGGATAAAATGGATCTAGTGAGAATAGTTCTGGGGACCTTGATGTCTTGTTGGCTCAGATATTTCTTTTGGTCTCCAGGCTTTAGAGTTATGAATGAATATGGGAAAGGAGTGTCCAGAGTGAGACTTCACAGCACGTTTCTGGAAAAGGAGAAACAGCGTGCTACGTGTTCGGGTTTTATAATCTGCCTAAGAGACTGTACGTGGGAAATGGTTTGAAAGCATGTTCTTCTGCTGTTATTTTATTTTATTTTATTTTATTTTATTTACATTTCAAATGTTATCCCCTTTCCCAGTTTCCCCTCGGCAAACCCTGTATCCCATCCTCCCTTCCCCTGCTTCAATAAGGGTACTCCCTCACTCACCCACCCACTCCTGCCTCACAGCCCTAGCATTTCTCTACACTGGAGCATCAAGCCTTCACAGGTTCAAGGGCCTCCCCTACCATTGATGCCAGATAAGGCCCCTTCAGCTCTGTTTTAGTCCTTTCCCTAACTTCTCCATCGTGGTCTCTACATCTGTATTGGTCAGGATCTGGCAGAGCCTCTCAGGAGATAGCTGTATCAGGCTCCTGTCAGCAAGCACTTTCTTGGCATCCACCATAGTGTCTGGGTTTCATTTTCTGATGTATATATACCTTTGTAACCCATTTTATGGGCAGCATGTCTTGAACCTCATCATTTTCAAACTCAGTTTTCATAAACACTGTATCTTTTCTATTCCCAGCAAATTTTACTTAACTTCAAGTAAAACAATAAAATTTTGCATCAATTTTTTTTTTACAACTTAATGTAAGAGAGGAAATAGTGGTTGAAAAGAACATCAATAACTACTTTGCGTGGAGCATCAGGGGGAAGATTTTCAAATGCAGACTAAAGTTGCTCTTACAGTTCTGAAATTGTAAGGTACAAAAGTTCCTGATTAGAAGCTGAACAAATAAGCATAAGCCAATCTAAATTAGACTGACAAAGAGAGTGTCATGAAGACCATGGTATTAGAAGACAGAATAAAGGCTAAACAAAGGCTTCAGCATTGTCAGAAGACACAGAAATAGTCGCTCTGTGGGACATTTGTAGCAATAGCTAGCCTTGTACTAATGGAATAACAATGCATAAAACTGATTAAAAAAAGAACAAAATGTGCAACTTGCCAGAAGACATGTGCTCAATATGTAAAGCATAAGAAAAACCTGCCCTTAACTGCATGCTTCAAAAGGTAGTATTCCCCTCAGAGAAAGGGGGAAGAAAGCAAGAGATACAAAGAGCATTTTCTTTAAGCAGATGAAACAACCGAGTAAGAAAAAGGACTTCTTTTGCTATTTCCAGATGGAACACTATAGAAAGAAAGTAGAAAATAGAACACATTTACAATTTCTATACTAATAAGAGCAATACCCACTAGCTGCATGCATTTTCATATTTTAGAAGAAGATAATTTTGCATAAAAGAGTGAGATATCAAATATGAAAGAGTAAAATTGAGGCTTTATTTAAACATGAGGAACCAAATGAAAGGTGGCTAAAATAATATGAATTAATACTCTCGTGGTTCAATCTTTTGACTTTGTGTGAACACAGTATCAAGAGTGACCTTGTTCACTTATGTCTCATGGGAAATGTAACCAGTCTACACAACTGAAAGAGTGACTTGGAGACAGAAGCTAGTCTTCTAGCAGATTTGAATGACCAGAATGGGGGCACTGGGGTGCTTTTGTTATTTGATTTTGAATATGAGCACATGGAAATGGGACACAGGAAATGTGCCAAATACTGAAATAATTCTCCCTGATTTTTATGTGCTTCTGTCTCAAAATTAAGTATTAGTCTAAAGAGTAAATTTATAAGAGAAACTTTTATCTCATTCTAACTTTATTCTGTGTCCCAGTTAAGGATAGAAGAGGTTGTAGTCCTTTGTAAGTTATTGCCCTTCAAACAAATTAAGGTTATGCTGTTTTGCAGCCCTGTGTAATACAGTGAATCTTGCCTATAGTCTCCACTAAGACTGGGTCTTTCTGTAAAACAATTAACTAGGATCAACTGAACTGAAAAGACCGTTTTCTAGAGTGGGCAGGACAATCCAGAGGGTGCTCAGATATAATGAAGTCTGAAACAAATACCTTTAATTTTTGACCACCTTTCTCTTTCCCTTCTTGGTCCCATTTGGAGCAGCTACTGTTCCCACCATCTTTGTTTACTGAACATTCCTTTTACAGCTATCCATCATGGACTAAAGACCTGAAGTTCTATAAAATTCCTATAATACTTAGTGTCAGATTGAGGATTCCTACTTTGTGGACAAAGCAGGTACCAGGTTCTCAATCTATCCACTGTGAAAACACCAATAGTTGAGAACACAAGCGGTACTGTACAAATCAATTCAAATAATTCTCTTTGAATATATTCCACTCTATAGTTTCTGATCCTCTAGATTCTGTTCACTAACGTATAAACCAGTCTAATTATTAGGTAAGCATGAATATATTATTAAGCAACATAGCATTAACAGAATTTTTACCCTTGACAAAGAGATTCAAATATTTGTATTCTAAGAACTGCTAGCATTCATTTTGTAGTTATTGAGCACAGTTCTGTCTCCATTTACTTTATTATAGAATTCCTAAGACTGAAGTGTGGGTCATTCAAAAACATACTTAGAAAATATGAACAATTTAATAATCAATAAATTATGGTGTTTAAGTCCAAATTTACACAGGCATCAATTAATATATAACATTATCACTGAATGCATGCAAGAGAAAAAGTATTGCTTCATAAGCCTTTCTTTTGGTGTAATCTTCTCAAAGAAACAATCCAAGTTTATATTTTAGATATTTCCTATTCTGTCAGTTTTGTGGAAGGGAGTATTCCTCTATAAGTATAATCAAAGACATTGATTTTATTGTCCCTTTTAAAAGAAGACAGACAATATATTTCTCTTACAAGCTGTATAATAAAAATCAGCAATAGGAACTTCTGTAGAACAGTTGTATTATGAGTCTATGGTACAGGCTTATTCTATTAAATTAAGATAAAAATCTTTGAGGTGGTAAGTCCACTATATTTTTACCACTGTTACAGTTTCTAGTTTCACACTGTGTCCTTTCTTCCTGTATATCTTAAAAAAAATCATTCTATAAGAGTTCTCTGAACTCTGATGAGACACTACAAATTGTTTCAATTTGTAGCAGTAATGATGTGATAATTCTGAGATTTTTAAATTTATCTTATAGTACAAGGATCACTTGCAGAGCATTTTAAAAACTAATCCTACTTCTAATACCTGTTTATTTGTGCATAGACTTTGATATGCATTATCCTAATTTGTTTACAGTATTATAATAAATAGCCAATTCCAATTTTAAAAAATTAGTAACTAAGTGATTTCCACAGTTTCAAAATCAATTGGACACTAACAACAAAAATGATCCAAGTCCTTACCTGTCTCTTATCCTGTAATTTCTCTCTCCATCATTTGATTCCATGGTTGTTAGGGAGAAGATGAAAGAAATCAATGAAAAATGTTGCCATTATATTTGAATCTTCTGTTGAACTTCATAACAATATAAAATATTGTATAACTGCAAAACTCCAAAATCACAGTAACTTCTTCATAGAATTCAAATTATGATAGCATATTTTTGTGATATAAAAAAGCCTCTAAGGTATTTGTGGTCTTTCCTGTGCTAAAAGTATTTCTATCAGTGTTTCTCTGAAAGCCTTAGAATTAGTCATGCTTTTATTGTTTTGGTTTTGTTTGTTTTGTTTTATTACTAGAGCACATGCAAAGAAATGATAATTTTAGAATATTCTTTGAAAAAGCATCCAAGAATTTTGCTTTTGGAAGAGTAGCCTGGGAAACGTAGAATTTCCGAGAATCCCAGAGAAGAATGTCCTTTGCATTTCAGGTCTACATAGCTGGTTGAGTTGATAGTCTTACCTTGTTTATATTTTCTCATTGAAATACTTGCCTGTAGAGAATTTTACAGTTCATTTCCTCTAGCTCATAACCAATCCTGGATGATCTTCTAAAATGCTTCTTTCTCCTTTTATCAGATATTCCTACAAATTCTTTGCTTTCAGTAACTGAGCAATTAATGAGTCAAAAACATTATTGGGTTTCTGCGGGAAGATCTGTGTTTCCAAGTTCTAAGAGTAACTGATTGGCTTTTTAATCAATTAATCTTTTAGAAAGCCTGTATTTTGATCTTGAATATACCATGAATAAGAATAAGTACAAAATTTTAGTGATCACAAAAGTTATATCTAGAGAGATAAAGACTTTAAATATAGGGTTTAATATAGTAGCCAATACCTATGCATTCTAAGATATTGTATCCCAGATTAAATGGTATATATTTTTTGGTGATATTAACTGCTATTCTTGTTCATCTGAGCTTTCCTGTAATTTCATCTGTGTTCATACTTACTTGTACTATACTAGAGAGTCACTTCATTCAGCTAAATTTATCAAACTGTGATGTTACTGGGATCAGTAGCCTTATAAGCTATTTTTGTTGAAACTTTCCCTCTGAGAGCTTTGGGACACATTCTTTTCCAGGTGAAGATACCATTATAACTGCCCCTCACTGGGTCTCCTGCCTAATGAATGGAGACTACTTGAGTGGAAACATGACATTCTGCTCTGATCCATAGTTTAGAACACTGCATACTGCTGTCTCTTCTCTAAGAGTTTATTCATCTGGCTCTGCCAGTAACCTGGTGAGGCTGTCAATCTCCTCACAGGAAACTGAATTTACCTAAAGATATGCTAAGGCAAAGGGAGGAATGATGATTCCCTTGATGACTTTATGCCTTGTTTTTCCCAGAAGCCCCTTCCTTATTGAAACTGCTTAGGAACCTCTACTGTAACTTTTTCTTCTACATCTATCTTATGTTCTTCCCAATCATGGACAGTGTTTTGCATGCTTTTCCTTAGCACTCTTGGCTTATCACTATTCTCTGGAGTGTCTCCCTTGACCATTGCTTAGCATGCCAGTTTTTGTCATTGGATTTTTTAACTCAACAAGGCATGATTTCCTGTCTTGTATATCTCCCTCTTCCCAGAAGCTGCAGAGACTTGGAGCATGTCTACCATTTTCCTCTCTTTCCTTCTTTCTTGTTTTTTTCTCAAACTCTAATAAAATGGTATTAAAGCTATTTCCTGAGCATATTTTTAATTTTTAAGGAGAAAATATTTCCCAAGAGGACCAGAATTTCCTTGCTAACAATGTAAAAGGATTATACGGTCTTGTTGTATACCAACAGTCTCAGACAGACTTATCACAGGCTCACAATATGTAAAGCATGTTATCCATATTGTCCAATATAACCACACACAACATATTTAGAATAAGGTAGCGCAAAGTGAATTTCCAAAGATTATCTCTTAAAGTAATATACAAATATTTCTTGATTTTTAGTGATGTGGTCACTGATTCAATTTAATTATTTGCTCACAGCTATTGTTAGTGAAAGAGTAATAAACTCAATGCTCCAAGGTATGCTAATCATAAAGCAGATAGCGACATTCCTTCCTCCACCCACCCGCTTCCTGAGTTCAAAGAGTGTTCATTCAAAGAAAGTCATCCTGACCCACCCTGACCACTACTGGAACCCACTATGCAAAGGTGCTATTGCTAGGGGCTCTTAGATTGTTAGGGGCTCTTAGAAACTGTCTTGAGAGATAACCTGACACTTGTGACTTTGTACTTCCTTGTGACTCTTAACTGGTATTTTTGGTATTTTCCAACAACGCCCTTCCCACCTCCTTGAGTTCTGGTTCCTTCCTTTAAATACCCCCTTACTCAGCTACTCCGGGCGCCACAGTCCTCTACCCCTGCATGGTGTATGACCGTGGGCCCGAGAGTGCTCTTGAATAAAAAATCCTCTTGCAATTTGCAGCAAGACCGTTTCTCGTTGGTGATTTTGGGGTGTCGCCTCTCCTGAGTCAGAACGTGGGGGAGTCCTCATGTTGTGGGTCTTTCATTAGATGTCTTAAGAACAGCAAAAGATCACACAAAGATGGTGATATTGTAATGGTTGTTAGGAAATTTTTGAAGAGGAACTATAATTTTACTAACAGTCTTTACAATCCTAGCATGTAGAAAACAGTTTTTGCCCTGATGCTATCAGATCTCTAAAAATGCTTTCTAGTTAGTATAATTTTTCCTGATTGTGGGGATCTAAGTACATGTAAGTGCATGCTTAGAATATCAACTTTATTTGTGTGATTTTCTAAATGTTTATGTTTCAGACTTGGTGGATATATTTGCCTTGACATTATATCTGAGTACAATTTAGAGTATTGGGACTGGCTGTGAGAGTACATATGTAAATTACAGAACCTAAGAATTAGAAGCAGGCTGCTCAGGAGCTCAACCCTTGGCTGCATGTTGAGTCCAACACCATTCTGGATGACACTTTGAGACACTGTGTCAAAGAACAAAAGTGATAAAAATAAAATCATAGTGTTGTGATGGAAGGGCTTTAAAGCTCTTGCTTAATATTAAAGTCACTGTATTTTCTGTGCATAATAGATGACAGGGACCTAAAAGACAAAAGGACAATAAGCTTCGAGTTCTCTCCAAATAGGAATGATTGGAGTTTCAGTGTAGAATTGGTATTTGACTGGTTAGTCTACCTTAAATAAGAATGATGGAATCTGACAGAAAAATGGAAGTTGCTTGCATAATATTATTTACTCTGCAGTAAAAGTGTTTTGTTGTCAAGCATTACAAATTCAGATTGCATGGCTTCCCAGACAGTCTCTGCTTTTCTTTCTGATCAAACACTTAAAAGAAATCTGCATTTGAATCTGTGCCTTTCCTCCCAGCACCTAAGGAAGTCACAGAGACAAACAAAGCAGTCACCTTGGAATGCATCTTTGCAAGCATTTATTTGTAGAAGTTGTTGAAAGGTAATATTTTTATATCTAAATATTAAACCCAGTGTGATTCTCTCAAAGTATCCGGAAAAAAAAAAGAGTTTATAAAGACTGTTTTTGAAGAATAAAAAACAACCTACTTTAAACTTTTTTTAATTTATGCCCAAAGCAGCAAAGGTAAGAGTTCATAACATAATTAACTTAAAATATGCCCTCAGACATATCTGACTCATCATGCTTTAATGAGCCTACATAAGTAGATGATCTTTGCAAAATAAAATAGAATGCTGATTGCAGAGGCTTTGACTCCCACCTGACCAGGGAACTTGTTGGGTTCATCCTTGGAAGAAACTTTAATGTCACTGAACTGAACTAAGAGCAATTGCTGGTGATTTAATTTCTTTGATTTGCCAATGGGTGAAAAGTACATCAATGAGACTTTAACATATAAGCAGAGGTGTAGATTATTCTTATACACAAAAATAAAAGTATTCAGTGCTTTTTTTTTTCAGACAAAGATACTCAGAATAACAAATTTACATCTAAGAAACTAGAAGAGAAAGTGAATGTGCTGTTCATATATTTACATAGACTTGATGTACCAGAATAGATGCTATGTTTAAGTGCTGTGGTTTGGTAATGTTGGCATAACTTTTCGATGTAAATGTAGTCCTGTAGATCAGCCCACCACTGTTCCCATCTCTATAAACATCTCATGGAAGTGCCAAAATCTGGCAGTATGACTTCTAAATTTTTATCAATTAAGTTTTCAAATATGGTGTTTTTTAATCTGTAGAATATTTAATCATACATCCTACACTTACATGTTAAAAACAATATGCTGAAAAAGAATGTCATGGAAGCTGTAGATAAATTGAAATTATGAAAATTGTTAAACTTTTATCATTTTTATCTTTCTGCTGAGATGTTTGAAATTTTTTTGCTTTAGACATTAGGGAATAGGACACAGGAGAAGAGTTGAACAAGTGTGGCTTCTGGGCTTTATAAAACATCTGTTTGAAATAGATAGATGGATTCTCCCCTATGGAAAGGGAAAAGTAAAGAAAGACTAAATACAGTAATTATAAAGTTGATAGAATTTTTATCTATATCCCTCCTGACTGCTAGGAAGGAGTACTTTGTATTAAATGAGATTATTTTATTATTTCTTAAGGATAATTTTGGTTGTTTGAGAAAAAGTTTCTCTCTCTATGTAGCCTTGGTTACCTTGGATATGTTCGTACTGTAGACCAGGCTGCACACCATCATTCGATTTTGATTTGTTTTAAAGGATAGTGATAGTTACTAGCATCATGGATATTAAGTGGCAAAAGGTTACTATCAGGCCACATCATCTTCATAGAAGAAAAAAATTAATTGATACCATTTTTTTCTGCCAGTGTCAATGACAAAACCATAATAATAAAAAAATCAGGATATTGAACTCATAGTTGAGTTTTCATAAGGCATTTGGAGTTACCACTATTTACCAGGAACAATGTATGATAGATAAGACACATATGTCGACTCAAGGTTAGCATAGACAAGGGATCAAACATGTTATACACTCTAACAAAATTAGGCACGACAAGGAAGGAAGTCAATATGGTTATGCAAATAATATGTGCCCAAAGAAAAGTAAGCACCTGAGTGACTTTTATAATGGAATAAGAGTTTGACACAAATATCAGTGAGAAGAATCATCTTTAAAGTGGGAGAACAGAAAATTATCATTAAATTGAGGCTGGAAGGAGTGAAGAACTGCAAAGTTGCAGCAACTGCTGATGACAACAGAGAATTCAGAATTCAGGACAGTGCCCAATAATTCCATGGCTTTATCGATGATGGAAGGATGGAGGCCCTAAGCATGCAAATTTGGCATGCTGTTTAGTTGTACTATCGGAGACCATGGAATGTTGTTAAAATTCAGATAGACAAAAAGTCAAATAATGATCAATTTTTTTTTAAGGAAATGTTAGGAGCTATATGGGGATGGGCTGGCAGAATATTCAGGTGCCATCAATTAAAAGAAAACTAGTTTTTGTCTTTTCAACATGCCAGTTGTCTGGAAGTAATCAAAGCAGAAAATAGGTTTGTTTTCTAGTTTTTGTTTCTCAAGTCATTGTGTTAAGAATCTTTCAAGTAAAGAAATCAAGGCAAAGAAATATTGATTCTCTAACAAGACCTGCAGCTGGCAGCCTTTCTGTGAACAATATGGACAATAATGTAGCCCAATGAACATGTGCTAATAAAAACTTAGTAGTGATAATGTGAAGCACCTACAAACTCTAAAGAATGGCTAGAACATACCAGTAGAGGGGCAAATATAGAAGCTAGAAATGTTCATGCTCACAAGAGTTCAAGTGAAGATGTGCCTAAACTCTTACTGACAATTTTTTGAAATAAAAATATATAGATATACTATATAGATACTTCAGTTGTTATAGAATACTTAAGTCATGATGTAAATGTTTCAGCCAAATGAAATAAAAAATATTGTAAATTGATTCTTTATATTAGCATTCATTTTGCCATTTTCTCCACATGTTCAGTTGTTTATTTTCCTTATTGAAATCTTTCTTAGGCTCTGGATTGAGTCATGTTCACATTCTTTAAATTCTGTAGTCAGATCTATATGTACTGTCTTCCACTGATCACTAGAATCCTGAGAGGTCTTCAGAGTTCTATGTATGTTCTTGAAGTAATGAGTAAGGCACTATTGGATGCTCATAGAGACTCAATAACAACCTGGCTGACCAGATGCTCAAATGGCATACAGATATGAAGTTAATGACTCAAGGCAAGCTGTAGTTTAGTGAGATTATTTTAATTCACTTCTTCGTACACCTGTCTTCATAGATAAAATGTCGTGGGAAGCCAACAGGTTCTCCATCATTGATTCAGAAAATTGCATTTGTTTCACATTTACAAAGTAGAATAAGCAGCTGAATTTAAATTGTTTGTGGAAAAAAAGATAATCTTGAGCTATACACTTTCTAGCATTACTATAAGAAAAGTAGCCATTATGTTATTTTTACTAGAATTAACAAAAGAAGATAGAATTTGTAAATGCTTAGAAAGAAAGAAAAAAGGCAGGTATTTAATAGTATAGAGATACTGCAATTTCTCTTGAATGAGCTTCCCTCATGGAAAGCAAACAGATCACTTAATGACCTGATGTGGTTACAATTTTATAAATTGAGAGAGATTCGTTTTTAATTCAGTAAATGCATATTGAGCCCTAGCATGTGGTAGGCAACTTTTTGTAACTGAAATACAGTCAGAGGAAACTCTTCACCTGCAGTTGACTGCACTCTTTACTGTAGTGGGATTAAGTACATAATTTATAAATGTACAATTTCCAATGTTAAAAAAAATCAGTTATATTATATATTATAAATTTAAGTATCTATGTATGCCTATATTTTATGAACATATATTAATATCCACAACAAATATTCTGTGGTTTATTGTACAAAGTCTCAACATGATGTTTTCCCAGTCATTTTGTGCTTGTGTTATTTCTTCCCCTTAAGATTTTTTAAAAAGCTCAAATTTTCAAATTATATCATCCTGAGAATATTATTAGCTGTGGGTATCACTGAAAGGAAACTATTTAATTAATTTGTGGTTAAGTCGATATGTCTACAGAGTATTCTCCTCCAATTTATTCTGGGATCCCTCTTTGTCCTTCATTGTTCTTGAAACTTCCTCAGATATTTCAAGAAAATCTCTCTTTATAAACTGTAAAGACAGTTTATAAAACTGCTTGATAATGAGTTGCCATTATTATAAATATAAACACTTTTGCTACATAGAAAACTAGAAAAATATTACAAAATCATTTCAATCATTCTCGAACATTTTTGATTCATTATAGAATGTTTTGTGTTGGCATTTAAGTCATATTTGGTAAAGGTACTGAGTTTGACACAAGCAAATGTTAAAATGTGAAACTAAGCCAATTAACTAATTTTAAGCTGCTTTTATATATCTGAGTTAAAAAATTAGTCCATTAATAATATCACTAGCTCATCATTTTTATTACTACTTTTACATTTGTTAATATAACTAGCCAATTCTTTCAGGTGAGACATATGCTTAGCTGAAGTTAGATTGTTCAACGTTAATCATACCACTCTTCCAAGTAGACAAAAAGTGAATACAATTACAATATTCTTTATACTCTTTTCTTGATTTGGGGATTCTTCATTGAATCATATTTTCATAGAGTCCTACACAAAGGTTCGTTTCTTCACAAGATCCCTGTTAATTATAAAAAATATGGCCCGGCTTTCTTTTCCAAATAAGTAATTTTGCAACTACTTCTATTAATGGTGTATTTTCCAAAAGTCAGTCTTCTTAGTCTAAGTTGCAAAGAAGTAGTTCTAACATTGTTTGTGCAAACATTGACTTTAGGACCAGTTCCTTCATGTGAGAAATTTGAGTCAAAACAATATTTGATTTTTATTTCACAAAATGCTAATGATATCCAAATTATAATAGCCTACAACCATCCTTGCCAAATGCCACACATTTTAGTGACACTGCCTCCCACACTCTGCCAATTTGAATGACACCATTGACCTCCTCAATGTTGCATGGATCAGAATTATCCAGGCAGCTTGATTTGAGTTCTTCCTATAGGAAATTGTGCAGTGTAATAAAAGTCATCATTATTTTAGTATGGTAAGTTTGAGGGATGGTTGCTATGCATGAGTAGATAAGTGGGTCCTTGCCCATCTAACTTCCCTTGACTAATGAGCCTTTTAGTTTGCTCACACATCTTTACTTGGAAGTTTATTCTTTGACTATTTATACCATAAAACACATTTTCAAATGTTAATGATTGATGATGGGGATTTTAATTTTTTTTTGTCTTACAGGATCATCCATGTATTAAGATTTGCCAATGTATATAGGCTAATTATGCAATTCTAATGAATAGATTGTATCCATCACAATTGGAGGAACAGAGGAAAGTTTTGATGAGCAAAATATTTGTCTAAGGACCATAGGGGATGATTCAGCAGTTATATAGCACTCACCTTTTGGGTTCACTGAAACCATGTTAAGCAACTCAAAACAACATTTAACTATAACTCTATAAGAGGTTTTCTTCTAGTCTCTTTGATCATACACACACACACACACACACACACATATATATGCATATGTATATATATATATATATATATATATATATATATACACACACACATATAAATAAAAATAAACCAAAATTTAAAAATGTTGTCTAGACGATAACAAAAACCTGAAATTTGCAATTATTACTCCTAGTCCCAGGTGATTGTGTGTGTGTGCGCGTGTGTGTGTGTAAGAGAGTGTGTGTACTGTTAACTATTAAAAATATTAAATTGAATTTAAACACATTTAAGGTATTATTTTCAACCATATTTATTAAATAGTTCAACTTAGTTCCTGTTTTAACTCTAATTTGATTTGTTGACTTAAGTTCAACATAATATAATAAATATTGAGTAAATTCTTAATTTATTTGCTGATTGTAGTTGATAATGGTCTTTATAACACGGTTCTGCTTTCTCAATACATTATCTCCTTAGAAACAACATGGGCAGCATGAATGAGAATCCCAATTGTAAACGAATCTGCACCTGCATTGGGAAAGTGCAGGATGGCTTCCAGCACGGGCCTATCTAAATGTTGCAGAAAAGAGGACTAGTGTGTAATAAACTGCCTTCCCGCCTTGGGCAACAGCACAAAACTCATGTCGGTTGTAGGCAAAAGGCATGATATCCTTCAGTAGATCCAATGAAATAAAAAGGTCTTTCTGTGTCACCTGCTTTACAACTCCCTATAAATATGAATTTAAAGTAGGTAATGAAGCTAGAGGGATGATTCAGTAGTTGAGAGCACTTACTGCTCTTATAGAGGAGCTGGGTTCCATTCCCCAACAACCATGTGGCAGTTTATAACCATCTGTGACTCTATTTCCAGGGGATCCAATGCCCACTTATGACCTCTGCAGTCATTACTCTCAAGTTATACAAGGACCTAATAGGAGCCAAAAAAAGCCATTCCTGTAAAATACAAATAACTAAATCCAGTTTTTAAAAAATTGATAAAATACTGTACTGAAAATTGCCTTGTTATCAGATTGTTTTGGAGATAATCTGGCTTCAAATTTTACAATCTGAGAAACCCATTCTAAATCATATGACTGCTTATGATATTCCAATTGAGTAATCAGAAAGTCAATTTAAAAAATGTAATTCATACTGCCAAATTCTCCTGAGAAAGTGATCAGTACAAGTGTACCCAGTTGAAGATAGAAGAGACACAAAATGCAATTATATACTGGAAATACATTAATAGAAAACAGGAATTAGGAGACTTGAAGTGCCAGGATGGGAGGATGCCTGGGGGAGGGCCTCACCTGTTCAGGGAAAAAGGGGAGGAGGGAATTGGAGAAGGATTGTGGGAAAGGGTCACAGGAAGAGGGTATGAGCAGAATTTAAAGTAAATAAGTAAAAAAATAAAATAAAGTTTATTTAAAAGAAAAGAAAACAGGAATTAAGACAAAACTCTTTGTTAATACATAATATAATAGACTACTATTATATTAAACAGAAATCAAGTAAAACAAAAAAAAAATAAAGGTCACCTACTTCATAGATAAGGGTAAGGCAATATAGGTAACTTATTGATTTTTCTGATAAAAATTTTTACAACCTGTGTGGTTAATATTCGAATAAAGAAGAAAACGAGATGAAACAGTACAGGAGGGGAAGAGTCTGTACAAGACAGAAAATCCTCTTCATCAGTTGATTCAACATAAAGGAAAAGAATCTCAGGTAGGGTAGACAGATTTTGTCCATCTATTTAATTAAATTTGAAAGGGATAAGAAACTGCAATAGGCTGCATTTATTGAAATAGATATACCATTAATGTAAAAATTAAATGCCGGATTGCAGAACATGCTTATCTTATAACTGCTTGATATGTTCTTCAAATATTAAACACTAATGTCTTTTCCACTGATTACCCTAGATCCATTATATGTGCAATAAAAGTTATCTGAGAATGATAAATGACTTAATCTCTAATGCTTTTTATAGGTCAAGTGTGACTATTTCAAAACATTATTTAATCAGAATCTGGATAACATGAAATCTATGTCATAGTTATAGTAAATGCCAACCTTGGAGAATTAAACATTCAGCTTGTGTAAATCGAAGCTAAATTTTATATATATATATATCAAGTAGTGCCACAGAAAATGATCACATTGAAGGCAGGAACAAAGCAAGCAAGGACAGCATATTTCTGTTTTAAATAAAACTGACATTGTAGTACAGATTATGGTAAACTGAGAACTGCTTATATTTTACTTCAGAGGTTGTGGTAAATGCTGTTGCTAATAATATTGTAGTAGTGGGGATGAAGAAAAGTACTCAGAATCAAGAATCATTAAAGGTAGAACACACAGAATTAAGCAACTGGCCAGGTGGGATGGTGATAAAACATAGGGCATTAAAATGACTTCTGGAATCTTGCAAGTGATCCCATTAACACTACATGTCCTTACTAGTTTCTGCAGCACAGTGGTGCAAGTGCCATAATGCTGTCAAAGAGAACCAACCACTAGCATTTCTCCACAGGCAAGCTGGAGTGTTGCTTTCCAGATCAGAAAACTTACCCTTTGGTTTACAATGAAAACCAAGGTTATTAGGTCTTCTTAGCAGCTAAACATCTCTTCATTTGCTTAACATAATTACAGAAAATGAAAGACACACCCAGGCTACTTTCTTTACTAGTAACAGCAGGCATGTTTACAGTTGGAGACATACTTTCTGGGTTTATGGGTAGTTTTGTTTTGTTTTGTTCTTGTTTTTTGTTTTTGTATAATTAGAAAGCTGTAAAAAAAATCACTCCTTTTTTATTTTTCCATCAGTAGTAATACATAATTTACATGTGAAATCAAATTTTGGAAAACTGAATTGTCATTTTTATCTAAAATGTCTTTTAATATTTACAGCTCAAACATTCCAAAATTGTCTCTGTGTATTATGATAAGTTGCACCCATGAAATATCAAAAGCATGGTTGCCTAAACAAAACCTGCACAATGACAGCTCCACTAGACAAGGATAGGAGAAACCTCACAAGACGTCACTCCTAAATACACAGCTATAGGTGATTAATGATGGTGAAGAGGGGAAAAGGCAAGTGGTTAGCTTTAAACAAATACACATACAAACAACACCATATCTATCTGGCAGTTTATTTATTTATTTTTGTGTTTACTTTTGAGGCAAGGTGTCATATATTCCAGGTTGGCTTCGTATTTCCTGTGCTGCTGAAGAAGAACTTGAACTTATGACTCTTCAGCCTCTATCTTCTTAGTGTTGGTGTTACAGACATGTGCAACTGTGTTAAGGATAGAATTCAGAGCATCCTGAATGGTATGAACGCAATTTACTAACTGAGCTACATTCTCAGTCTAGAATTCCTATTTTTTTTAAACATACATAAAGTGTTTCCTGTTGTCATTTTGATAGCTACTAATTTTCCAGCACAAATAAGGACAATTAGGGACAAGGAAGATATGAAGAAGAACAACAACAAAGCAAGAAGGGAGGGGGAGATATAGAGATGTGTGTGTGTGTGTGTGTGTGTGTGTGTGTGTGTGTGTGTGTGTGTATGTGAGAGACAGAAAGAGAGAAAAGAGACATTAGAGAGAATCATGAGAGACAGAGACAGAGAAAGAGACAGAGACAGAAAAAGAAAGAATATTTTCAATGAGTTGTGAGAACAACTTGCCATGCCAAACAAGATGTGGGAGGCTTATGATATAAGTGGTAAAAGAACTTTCCCAGACAGGAACAAACAGATAATTTATTTAAATTTATTTACAGAAAAGAAAGGGATGGTTTTTCATAGGTTATACTGCAGAGGAGGGCTGGATATTCTTTTATACCAGATGGATCATTTGTGTTAGTTTCGTCTTTGGGAAGTCAACCATTTATCAGATATTAAATTTTATAGTGCAAGTGGTTTTTTGTTTGCCTGTTTGTTTATCTCTGGCTTGGCCATTTGTATAACATGCCAAGGTTTCTTAAGATGTAAATTCTAAGGTGAGTATGTAAGACATCATATTCTACAAGCATAGTGTGTAGTTCTGTCTTGAGGTGGCACTGTTATGAAAAATGCAAATTTAGTAGCTAGTGGTAAGCAAAAACACACTATATAATTTACACTAGGTATACCTTGAGACAAGCAACTAAATCTTCTGCTATGAACTAAGACTAAAGAGGAAAGTTCTATATTTTACTACTCAGAAATTTCTCTTAGAATTACTCACCTTTGACCCATTTTTATAAAATTTTCATTATCTTTCATGACTTCCATGGGAAAGTTATCATGAATATGACCTGATGTTCCCAAATATATAGATATATGTAACACTCATATTTACCATCTGGGTAATATTCTATTTTGTCACATACTTTACAGTAATAACTTTGTAGTCATAGCCTCCCTGCAGAAATTCTGTTTTCAGAGAATGTTAATGCATTGTAACAGATTGAATTTTACTGACAAATATTAGATAGTTATGAAGGTGGTATTGTCAAATATTTCAGGGGGTTGTTGCTTGTTTCTTTGGTTTTATGATAGTCAAATGGAAGCAGAGCATCAGAGTCCATACCACAGCCTACCACAGTATGGCTTTAGCTGGTGACAGGTAGAAGATACTGATGCTTCTGCTATTCACTGAGGGAGTGAGGTTTCTAAGCCAGTCAAAGTTAAATATCTTTATTATAGTTGTTAGCACAGATCCAACTTTTCACATGAACACATCAACCTGAGCTCAGGTTGAATTTTGTGATAAGGTAAAAAATGTCTTTTTTGTGTCTCCATAAAGTAACACAATGACAAGGAATAATCAGACATAGATTAATAATGTCCTAATTAATCAGAAGCTAAACAAGTACTCACTTGGTCCAAGTTAAACTCAATTTTTTAATATGTAATATATATGAGAACTGTAGAGCGTACTGTAACACAATCATTAGCATTTACTCATAGTCTTTGTTTTTACAAAACAAATAGTATAAATGAGTGTTTGAGTGTTTCCTAATTTTTATGATAGTATTTTTATAGCTTTCTCTTAAATGACTGCATTACTACAATGTGTTTGTATGTAAATATACATATATATTTATGCACATGTTTGAATATACAAAGAAAAAAACATATAGACATGAATTTGCACATATACTCATATACATATATTTATATATGAATATGAAATATCAGTATATGTTAAAATTTGTATTCAACAAATATAACACTATATTTCTATATGAATATACAACATAAATAAAATATATACATATATTTAAATATATACACTTAAAATATATAATAATTGATTGCATTATAATCTTTTGGGTACTATAATTACAGATATAAGCTAAGATTTTTTACCTGGTTGTAGGCTTTTTAAGACTTAAGATTCAACTAATATGGAACTTGTATTTTTGATTTAAGGAACAAAATCATAGTTTTTAACTACAAGAAAAAAATACATATATATGTATTTTTGTTTAAACATCCTAACATCACAGTATATTAACAACGCTTACATGTCTGTAATGGTTTTTATCATAAAATAACAGAATTTTTAAGTCAGAAATAATAGTACAATTGGCTAATTAGAGTAAAAAACAGGAAAGTTATTTCATTTTCAGAATAGCGAGACTATAAAAAATTTCAATCATCCAGTAAAGAGGGAATGCAGGATGATACCTGGACCACTGAGGATGGTGAGGTAGGTCATTAACACCAATGATCACAGAAGACAAACTTCCTAGGACGAAACGAGATTGTGTTGCCATTCTATGTCTTAAAGAATCATCATCAGTTATAGGTATAATCTTGTCCCAGTTTTGTTACACTAATGGTTGTTTAAATCTATTTAGTTATTCATGTCTAAAATTATTTATATTTGCCTTTGTCCTTTATATATCTTCCCTTTCTGTCCTGTGTGTGTGTGTGTGTGTGTGTGTGTGTGTGTGTGTGTGTGTGTGTATGTGTGTGTGTGTGTGTGTGTGTGTGTGTCTGCACATTCTTGAGCAAATAATGTAGTGTGGAGGTGATTTTTGAGAAACTATCTATCAATAAATATTTACCTTGCTACTTTCAGCTCTCCTGGTTACATAGCATTCAGCATCTGTTGGTCTTTACCATGGCTGAATTTTTACACAGGAAAGGGATCTAACCTCAGGTGCTTATGTTTTCATGTTACCACTCTATCTACTGAGTCATCAGCTCCGCCAGTTTTTATACCTTTTGCCAAAGTTGTGTTAAGATCTATATAGTTTTAGAAAAGAAAGTATTGAGTTGTTTCTGATGAGGTGAGTTTAGAGACATGTTGTTCACATATGTAAGTAGAAATTTTATTTTAATCAAACAGACAAATACACACAAAGAAAGAAGGAAGGGAAGAAAGAAAGGAAGGAAGGAAGGAAGGAAGGAAGGAAGGAAGGAAGGAAGGAAGGAAGGAAGAAAGGGAAAGGAAAATTCTATTTGATGATAATGATGATTAAGATGGGAGACAAAAAGGCACACTGTAAAATCTTATTTAGTAGGTTCAGTAAAATTTCAAAACATTATTTCAGTAACACCATTCTAATACCGTGTATTACATATTAACATGCTCATCTCTTAGAGCCCTAAGAATCACTGGGCCACTGCTATCTATCTGATGTACTTTTGTGCATGATGAGCAGAAACTCTGATTCTGAAATTCTTTGATAAGCTCTATCATTTGCTCTAATAAATCTACTCTAATATATCTACCACTATTTTAGTTTCAGCAAGTAGTTTCTTGTTTCTGAGACTGGACTTCTTCTTCCCAAGGAAACATGGAAATCATTGAAATCTACATTATCTCAGCTCTGCCAGAAGGGATAACACAATTCTGTTCACTGAGGGCCTCTAATTGACATCATTTCTTTCTTAGTGTCTATTCATGTGGCTTTTCCAGCTCTGCTTTTCCATGGGACTTAAAATGTCCAAAAGTGAAAAACACCAACTCAATTAATCTGTGTCAAGAAGAACATTCTAGAATAATGTGTTAATATTTGAATAAGTAGAGTATTCAATAAAGTTTGGAGCAAAATGTGTCTGAAGAGTAGGCTAATGAATCATGCTGTGAAGAGTCACTCAAAATCAACCAAAGAAAGCCAGAGTTTTATTAAAAAAGAAATTAAATAGAGGGTCTTTATCAGGGACTAAACAACTTATTATGGGAAATGGAAATCATCCTTGATTATTTTAAAAGGTGAGTCATTTCGTTTGATGTTTACCATGCATGAGTTCTTCCCAAGAAGTTTCATTTAAAGGACACCATTCTCCAATTATTTACATTTGTCATTTCAAAGACATATTACAAGCTACATGGTATACTTAAAAATTTTGATGAAGAATATTAAAGAGAAGTTTCAGACCCACAGAGAATCAGTTGTGTCATTAATTGCAGGAGACAGGAGAGTATACACTCCCAAGAATTATGGACTTGATAATTTTAAGGTGAAAGAGGAAACTTTTTTAAAACAGGGTTTTACTTTATCTCCATTAAGGAGAGGTATAGAAACGTAGGGATTAGTTTTCAAGTGGCATCAAAGAAGAAGAAACATGTAAATAAAAGTGGTTGGAATTATTATCCATGTCTCAGGTCTTGAGAAGGATGATGGATTCACAGAAGATTTCTTAATGTGGGAAACGAATATGTAGGACATCCTTAAGAACATTAGTAAGAAATAAATGAGATATCATGATCACTTCTGTATGAAAATAACCAATATGGGACAGATACAATAGACAAGAAGACATGTCTCTGAAATGATTTCATACCAAAAATTTTTGGATAACGTGGATTATAGAAAATAAAGAGTTTTCACACTTTATACAGGTTGTTGACTGAAACATCCAGAACTTCTTTTCTTTACATATGTATAGATTTGTAGAGAAAAGTAGGACACTGTAAGAATATGAACACATCCATATTTATATTATCACATTCATCTCGTACATTGGATAATTTTTTTTCAAATAAATCTTTGTATGCAGTTGTATTTAGTGCAAACAAAATAAAACAGAAAATGAAAGTGAAGGAAAAGTGCTACATTTTCATTCCATGAGGCAATTTAGACAACCTTCATGAGATAGATAGATTGCTTTGAAAGACTGTGGAGTATTTTGCTTAATTGATTAATGACTTCTGGAATTTTAGCTTCAGGGACTTTTGAGGATTAATTTAAAATATCATGCTGCTATTGATTAAAATAATAATTGTTCTGTTATTTAAGGGTTGTCTTTCTCCTTGAAATGAACTTGTGCTATTTCTAATGAGAGAGAGAGAGAGAGAGAGAGAGAGCCAGATCATCAACATATGAGATAGTTAGAAAGAAGTAGAACTTGATTGCATTAAAATGTACCATTTTAGCATCATTAATCTTTACTTTGCAAAGGCAATAACTAATGGGTGAAACTGTTATAGCCCATGGAAAGTTAAATAATACTCAGTCTTCAGGTTCAGTGTATCCTTCCCATACCTCTATGCAAACATTAATAATATTTTGGATAAATGCAATGTCAGCTCTATGAACTTTGAATAAGAGAAGTTTCTTTAGCTTAATGAGGTGATGTAACCTGCTAATATTTCAGGTCACTACCTTGAGAGCTTTTAGTACTTAAGCAATTTAGAGTCACAGAAAGTGAGCAAATGGGGAACAAATAGATCAATACATGATTGCTGAGGCAATGACAAATCTGTAGCATTTTACTTCTACATATAAGGCATATTAAAAAATACAAAATATTCAGGGGAAAAGGCAGCAGGCGGGCCAGGCAGTGGGTGGGTAAGGGGAGGGATTCTTGGCCAGACAGCAAAGTTCTTGTAAACCAATGTACAGGGAACTGAGGTAAATTTGGCTTGATATAAAGCAGCATTTAACTTTATTTTTAAGTGTGTGTGTGTGTGTGTGTGTGTGTATTTATTACATTTTATGACAATATGCCTCACATTGGAAAATAGGAAATGCCTTATATAACCTGAACAGTGAGGTATATTGTGGAAAGCTCACTCTGAGGTGAATTCATCAATAATGGAAATGACCTAGCAAGAGCATTGAGGCTAAAGACAATGTGATGCATCAGGAACTTTCAAATTCCATTAGCTGAGGGAAAAAAAGGGAGCAAAGAGGATGATGAATCGTTCATTAGCAAAAGCACAATTACGAAATAAACTTACTTAAAAATTCCCCAGCTTTACAAGTGTGCCTCTCCCATGCTTATATCAAGGAGGGAGTCCTATTCTGACCTAGGCAATCAAAATGATAATGGCAGGGAATAACTTTTTTTCCATTTTTTATTAGGTATTTAGCTCATTTACATTTCCAATGCTAAACCAAAAGTCCCCCATACCCACCCCCCCACTCCCCTACCCCCCACTCCCCCTTTTTGGCCCTGGCGTTCCCCTGTACTGGGGCATATAAAGTTTGCAAGTCCATTGGGCCTCTCTTTGCAGTGATTGCCGACTAGGCCATCTTTTGATACATATTCAGCTAGAGACAAGAGCTCCGGGGTACTGCTTAGTTTATATTGTTGTTCCACCTATAGCGTTGCAGCTCCCTTTAGTTCCTTGGGTGCTTTCTCTAATTCCTCCATTGGGGAAATTTGGAAGTGTGTCGAAAGGATGGACCATCTAGTGATTGCCATATCCAGAGATCCATCCCATGATCAGCTTCCAAACGCTGACACCATTGCATATACTAGCAAGATTTTGCTGAAAGGACCCAGATATAGCTGTCTCTTGTGAGACTATGCCAGGGCCTAGCAAACACAGAAGTGGATGCTCACAGTCAGCTATTGAATGGACCACAGGGAATAACTTTTAAATTAAAAAATCATTCTTATATAAAGATAAGGCACTTGGTATTTGATGAGAGAAAAATTTTCACTACAGATTGCAAATGAGGTGTTGAGAAAAACTTTAAGGTGAGGTACAATAGTGTTAACCAAAACCTTAGAGAAGTCACTTGCCCACAGGAAGCAACTACTGAACCTTGGTTCAGCATGGACTGGCATTAGTGGTTTAACCATACCTAATTCTGGACAAAAGATTTAAAGATTCACTGAGCAGGTAACCAGCTCTTTGGTGTCTAGTTAAGCCTCAGTAACAATGTGTCTCACATACTAGTGTAGTTCCAACCAAGGAGATCTATTAGTCCCATCAAAAAAAAAAAAAAAAAAAAAAAAAAAAGAGTTGTATTTGTATAGTAAAGGCTAAATTTGGAGCGATAATGACCTAAGAAAGTCAGGTAAGCTGAGGAAGTTGATTTAACTGATAAACATCCCTGGACTGATAGCTTCTGGTAGGAACAACATACCAATCACCCTGGGTTTTACCACTTTGAGACTATGAGGCTACAAGGGTACTGACCTGTGGATGGAATCTTCCATCTCCAAACTTCCCTTTCTACCCTATAAAACTATCAAGCCTCCTGAGTGACATTTGCATAGTCTGCATAGTCCTTGTTCCATTGTGGAGATATGGCAACCTTCAAGAATTCTTTTTTTTTTTTTTTTTTTTTTCCCTGAGACAGGGTTTCTCTGTATAGCCTTGGCTGTCCTGGGACTCACTCTATAGACCAGGCTGGCCTTGAACTCAGAAATCTGCCTGTCTCTGCCTCCCAAGTGCTGGGATTAAAGGAGTGCCCCACCATTGCATGGCCTAAGAGTTCTAATATGTAGCAAAGAATGGCAATTAGGGCATCAATGGGAGAAGAGGCCCTTTATCCTATGAAGTCTCTGGGCAGGAAGAATGGGATAGGCGGTTTCTTGGGGGGGAGGGGGATGACCTGGAAAGGGGATAACATTTTAAATGTAAATTAAAATATCCAGTTGTTTTAAAAGAGGTCAATTCAGCTTCTCAGGAGGTCAGAACACTATTACTTTTTTCCCATTGAATTTAATGCCCTTGTGATACCGAAGATAATATATAATGTTAGAGCATTCTGTCCTTTGACCCTGTTTCTTCCTTCTGTTCTACTCCTTAAAATAGACAGTTTGGGGAGAGTCAGTTTTGGCACATTTATTTACAAGATTTAGACTAATGTTATAACTTATGGCCTCCAACACTTCAAGATGTGACACACATCACTCTTTCTGGCCTACCTTTGTTTATCCATTCCATGAAAAGAAATCCTCTGGAAAATACATGATTTTCTCCTTTCCCTTTGCTATTTTGAATTTAGCATTTGTATTTCTTCTTAGTCCTAGATTTGCATGATCATTTTAACATTTGCCTGACTGGACATAGAATGATAAGGATTTACCATGACCACGTACATCAGGAATGGTCTGGGGAGTCTGGGCAACAAATGTTTTCTGAACAAAAAACGACTCCAAATATTGTTTGGTTTTTGTTTGTTTGTTTTGTAATAAATTCAGCCAAAAGCTTGATGAAAGAAAATATATAGTCATGCTTGGCATGGAACTTTTAATGCTTTTGAAGTAGATGAGGATGGTCTGATACTAGGTGTAGTTCTAGTTTCTTTCTTTTTTTTTTCTTTTTTTTTTAATTCACCAGGTGCCCATTGAAGCTCTCCAACTTGGTCTATGCCACCATGTCTGATACTTGAGGCTGAGTATTTAATGTACACGTTCTTCTCCTGATACAAATTAGCTCCTAATGCTATTCATTTTATTTTGTCTTTTTTTTTTTTAACTTATTTTTTTCTATTTCAATGACAGACCTCTCACCCAACCTAGGAATTAAGTTGGGGATCTGGAGTCGTTCTTCTCAGGAATTGATAGAATCAATCATCTAGTTCTCATGTTGGGATCTTCCAATTCAAGGTCAATTATCCTTTAGAAACATGATTTATATGCTCCGAACTACTGGATGTTGTAGATCTAGCTTTGAATAAGACATACTGTTCAATTTAAAGACACTGTGAATAAAGGTGTCATTGCCTTACATTGAATCTAGATAGAGGAAAATACCACCTTGTTTATGCGCAATCCCATCTTCTCATAGAGATTAGATCAGTGCAACCCATAATAAGGACTTTCCAGTTCTCAAAATGCTGTGTCCTACAGCCACTGTCAGTTCTGATACTATCTTCCTGAGTCTGCTTAGATTAGAGCCACTAGATAAAATTTCACACTCCTCTTATCCCATACACTAATTTCTACTTCAAACCATATACAATTTCTTTATTTTACTTTTGGTTTTATTATGTCATTATACCATTTCTTCTTCCCTTTCCTGCCTTTAATCCTCCTACATACCCCTCCCCACTCTCCTGAAAACTCATGGCTTCCTTTCTCATTAACTTTTCTTATATGTATATAAGGATATGCATATATATTTCAATGTAAAACTTGTTGAGTTCATATAAACTTATTTCTATGGCTGATTTCAGGGCTGACAACTTGGCACTGGGCATAGTTGGTATGCTGCTACATGCAGAAGACCACCTCTCATTGTCCTAGCATTCCTTGGATGCCTATAGCTCTTCGTGTAGTGTTATAGGCTCTTAGACTCTTTTCTCATGTACTATTAATCAACAAGCTACAGAAATCAGAGCTTCCTTTCTATCTCTTAGTTCACTGTAATAACCCTCCAGAGTGAAATCCTTTACATTTACTGCTTTCTTATAAGGCAAAGAACTTAGAAATAGCCACATAGGGGAGATGCATGGTATAAAGCTTATAGAGAAGTGGTAGGAAATGGTGTCTTCTATTTCTTTACAGGTCTACCATCATTCTTACTGCTCAATTATTTGCTAATCCATATACCTCCAAATCTAATCCTTTAAGGTTGGTGTGGGATTGAATTTAGTAGGCATAGTTATTAACTACCTTCTCTAGCCCAACTTTCTTCCACAGATATCCAATGTGAGACTGAAAGATACAAAACTCTAATTATATCATTAACCACAAAATAATCGATTCTTCAAGACCTACTCGGGAATATATAAGCTCAGAAATGGCCACGCTGGTGAAATATGTTGCTTTCAGTGTTTTCATTTGGGGAATCCAAAGTCTAAAGAGCTTTAAGAGGAACTGGGTAAAAGATAAAACACACATTTCTTTTATTTTACAAAATCAGTGATAAGATTTCAGGAAAGAATGGAATGACAGGAGTCTACTCTGATCATCTTTATCCTTGGGAAAATCATGTAGCTTTCAACCTTTTTTTTTGGTTGTTGTTGTTGTTATATACTCAGGTTCTACTTAGGCAGTTGGGGAAGAAGTATTTATTCATATGTGAATACATTTATTCTCAATCCATACAGCACTTCACTAAATGTTTATTAAACATGTTTTTCCAGCTATATCAAATACTAGGTAGGATTGTGATGATGAGAACTAACTAATATACATCACTATAGCTGAATCTTGGGGTCATATAATTTGTCCAAAGTAGAAGAACATTTATATTCTATGAAAGGTAGACAAAGCATCTGACTATGTTATTTTCTTGTTTCAAATATTTGTATTGTGATTGACTCTCAGTTGCTAGATTGTTTTGGTTTTTGTTTTGATTTGTTTTGTTTTGTTTTATGTAAATATATCCAAGTTGGTTCCAGTCATTTTTCTATCCCTATCTTGCTTCCAATGGGATGTGTTTGATTCAAAGTTACTTTCCCTATTTCTTCAAACTTCCACTGTATTTCCAATAGTAAGATGTGTTCTAAATTGTAAAATATCACATTCAAACGTGATTTTGCTGTCTGGAAATATAGTTTCACAAATCTTTAAAGACTGAAAACTATGGTACAAAAAGTAAATAGCATGGAAAACTAAATATCCTCAGAAATAATGGAAAAAATAATGTGTATCTTGTTTCAAATATTCTTCTTCTATACTTTTCCGTTAAAACTTTAGTTTTATAAGCTATTCTTTTATAAAAAGTGTCAGAAATCCGGTCCATTGGAATATGCTTTCAGCCATCTATTACTCCTAAGTATGATAATAGTGGTAATGACAAGATTTTAAAAAAAGAAAAGAAAAATGTATTGAGCCAATTTTGAGAATTGCAGCACATTTTCAGGATCTATGCATATTCAAAAGAAATGTAGAAAACTAAAGCAATGCTGCTAGATTATATAGTCTTAGTGGTAGAGGTAACAAATTTCCTAGTTTTACATTTCTATTTACATATGATGGGAATAACCCTGAGAATCAGATAACAAATTGATACGTTTTATAGCTTCTGTGTGTACTATAATGGAAACATAACTAGAATTTTATTCCTTCTTCTTTTCTTCTTCTAGTAAGATATAGCCACACCATTATGTGTCAGATTTAGAATGTAGTTTTTATGAAACTTTGGTTCACCACCCATACTTTGGCTGGAAAAGCCAAAAGTAGATCTAGGGAAAATGTTGATGTCATAATCACCAAATGTAATGGAGTGACCTTCATACAAGCACAATGCTTGAAGCTATCTATTGTCAAAAATACCTATGTTATTTGAGATTATGTAGTGTCTATGTCATAGCAACTACTTTTACTCTTGTCTTCATTCACAGTATGGCCATTAGCTAGGATTCATTTTTGTTTTAACTCAAACAGAGCTAGTGTCAAATCTTCAATAGATAAAAGGAAATAAAATTTAAAATCTTTCAAAGTTGGAATAGTTTATAGATTTGCACAGAAAAATGCAATCAAGATCAAGAACATTTGGATATAAATTTTGAATTCATTAAATAGCTGTTTTTCCCGTGCTATGTTTCATTGTCAAACATAATCAGGAAATAGAAGATGGAAAATTACTTCATGTTTCCCAAAGGAATGATGCAACATGGGAAAATGGGAAGTAGCTGCCACAGGGAGTCTGTAGCTTAGATACATCTCACAAGAGAAATTAAGGTAACTCCTTCAGAGAAGAATGGAATGAATGCAAGATGAGGGATTGTAGTGGGAAAAAGCTGTCCTCAGTAGTGGTTTATATCCCTAGTCTTCAGTTCAGCATCTTATTTATGTATCTATGTATTTACTTATTTTACAGAAACCTTAAGGTGATTATCACAGATTTTTCAGTAATATGAGCTTAGTTTGCAGAGATGAAAAGCTTCTTGGAAATTGGTGTCTAGGAAAAAGTAGCAGCAACAAAACCCTAAAGGACAAACTGATCATTTCTTTAGAGTTTTAATCCATGAGAATAAGAAAAATCCATGTATTAAATTATAGGTTGGGGAAAAGAACAATCATTTTAGACAAGGAATTTAAAATTGTACAGAGTAAGTGGTTATGACCTTAGAGTTTAGCACCTAGGGACTGAAGATGAAAAATGCCCCAGTAAAGAAAGGTTTGTGGTCAAGCTCACGTGTGAGTGTGTGTACTTGTATGTATGATGGAAATAATGACTGTCAGAAGAGCAAGTGTGATAAGAGAAGGGAAAACCTGCTTACTAAAGACAACAGCATCTTAGGCTCATAAGGGACTCTCCCTTGTGTAATTAGTTTACTAATTATTCAGCCAAACCATGATAATTTGCCCCCAGTAGTGAAGTGAATACTGTCTAATCACTGGACCTGAACAACTGCCAAAGTAATTAGAGGTTGATTTTCATCTTTTTCAATCACAGAATGTCAGTTTTGAAAGTATATAATAATATTTAAAGTAAAAAATGTGTGGCCATTGCTCTCGGCATTGTATGGGTATAAATTAATACTGCCTGCACATGACTAATGACCATTTCGAAATTCATGACTTAATGAATTATTTCATGATTTATGATGATAAAATAATCAATAATTTAAGTGTATTTGATGCATTCAAAAACTCCTAACAGTTTCTTAAAAGTAAAAATTGTTCATGGGTTCATGGTGATGTATTTATTCTTTTTTCCTTTCTGAACAATATTTTTTTCATAAAATAATCTGTGTTATCCTGTGAGGCCATGGCTAGAGTTTTCATGTTGAAAATGTTTAAGTAGACTTCAGATTACTGAGGGATTAGTGTACAGATCACTAGGATATTAATCAATCAAAAATTAAAACTAATTAAGGAATTTTCTCTCAAGAGTTATGTAAGAAATGATTTCATTCCAAACTCACATTTCAGTTTTTATACTGTGAGATCCCGACTTAGAGCGTTTCTCCCTAGAAGGTAAAGCCCCTGGACGTTCCCCAAGCTTGTTTTCCCTGATCTCTAAAAATACGGCCAGAAAGCTCTTTGTTCTCTATAGCCAGAAAAAAGCCTTTTTGTTTCTATACTGTACAACCAGAGATGCCCGCCTTCCTGTGCCGTGGACACGGAGATAAAAATTCAGAAAGAACTCACTCCCCACTCCTGCCTTGTAAATTTCACCAAGGACACCCAGAAGAGAAGAACTCTCCTCCCAACTCCTCCCAATTCCTCATATAGCTGTTAAAAGCCCCCTACTGTTACCACTTGGGGTCAAACTCCCCTGCCCTGCACTGTTGAGGGACTTCATCCTCAGCTGGTTGATGATAATAAAACCTCTTGCAGCTTGCATCAGGTATGGTTTTCTCTCAGGTCATTAGGGTACCGGTCAGCTCATCCCGGGACTTGAGCAGAGGCCCAGCTTCAGGGGTCTTACAATATGAAACAAAAATGATTTGAGTAACTTTCTTTTAAGCCAGGTATTATGCAACGAACAGCCTAAATGTGGCTCGAGTGCTTATATAATGAATTATGTAAGAGTTATTTTGTAGAAAGATAGACAAAAGAAAGTTAAAAAAGAGGAAGGAGATGACAAAAACAGAGAGGAAAATAAAAGAGGAGGAAGGAGAGACTGTGGCTAGAGTTGCATCCCATATTGCTGTAAGTATATCTGAGTTCAGGTCCCATCATCCACGTGCCTGCTCATAATCACATCTATCTCTGATTTGAGAAGATTTCATATCCTCACCTGGAATCTGAGGGTGCCAGGCATCCATATGATACACATATATCCATGCATGTAAAACTTGCATTTATATAAAATGAATATAAATAAAACTGTTTTTAGAAAACTTTTTTAAATCTATTTTTTTCTTGCAAAGTGTGGCCTTCGTATGCAATTTAAGCATTATGAAATACAATGGGCAATTTATGACTAGAAAATAGACACCAAAACTATTTATTCATTTATTTTTATCACTTAATTATTTATTTCTCAATTTTGAGCTAATTCTGACACTTAGGTTCTCATCTCTAAAGATAGAGGAAGAGGAGTATTCCAGGGCCACAGTATCCCATCCCTCATGTGTGAGATTTCTGGCCTATACCCTTTAAATAAAAAGTCCTTCAGTTATATGTGCAATGTTTTACTGTTACAAATTCTGGTCTTATGACAGATCACTTACAGAAGTCAAATACAAGAGCACCTTTCAGTTATCACAGAGAATCAAGTATTTTAAAAATCATAAGTGTAGAAACTAGGACTCTTACAGAATTAAATTACATAAGTAATCTGTCCCTTTCACACAGGAGTTTATTTTAATAAGAAATGTGAAATGTAATTTCTTTACTTTCATTATATAAGAAATGTTGGTTCTACATGCAAAATATGTCTGCATATCTGATTTGTACAAACTTCACCATAGTTTGTATTGCACTAAGAATGGTAAATATGAGAATTCTTCTTTTATGTGTCACATGTTAGAATTATCTACAAAAAAGTCTACTTTTACAAAACCTAAAGTTAAAGAACAATATGTTGAATATTATTATTAATGTTATTAATATTATTATAACATTATTAATATTCAACATAATTATAAGCTGTCCTCTGCCTTCATTTACATACCATGTTTCTTCATAATAGTTTATGTAGTTTCTTTAATGTATTGCTTTCTTGTAGAAATTTTGTATTAATAGAACAAAATAAAATTCAGAGTGAGATGTGAATGACATCAGTACACCTCTAATTAGAATGTCAAGTTTATAGGGAAGCATACTATTTATTATCATGATAGATGATCACTGTTTCTGAGGTCATTTAATCTAGAATAGATAAAACAAAAGTTTTGTTCCATTATTCCATTAAGTAACTGACGCCATTTTTTTATTTCAATAAACAAAATATTAATATTTGGTGAAGACTAATGTCTTCTGCAACTCTTTTAAATCTCAACAGAACAGGTTCTCACTTACTATGAATGTAGATAAATTTTCTTGGTAAGAGACATTTACAGGATAATAATTTACATTTTTCCCAAGGAAACTGGATTTGGTCACATAAGCAAAGATTTATTTCCACATTCAGGTGATGTAAGTTGGGAAACAGTAAGAGTCTCTCAAAGTTTGCAGGAACAAGGGAGAGAAAATCTCCTAGAACATTAGAAGGAACATGATGGTGAGGATCCCTTAAAGTTAGATTTCTATCTATTATATGTGTGAGAGAAATGTATCTCTTTTGTCCCTGCCACCAACATCAGGGTAAACGCTTTAGCTTACTAATATCAATGGGAAAAATGGCTGTATACTTCATCACCACACTTATAAAAACTAGGACAGTAAGGACTACCTCTAACTTGTCATGTGATTATAATTGTTATTACAGCCATCAAAATGCTGACATTGCATGATGGACAAGAAATTCAAAATCCAGTTAAATACAAACGACACTAAAAATTGGCAGAGGCCATCATGTTATTACTTAGAACCAAGCACAAGCTGGTATTTTGACATTAAGAGATTTCAAAACAGGTGTTATGTGCTAATCTGTATGCTATATGAAAAAGATCTGAAGATTTTGAGAGATAAGGGGTGGCTTCTCTTATGTTGTTCAAGTTTGGAGACAAGAAAGTAGCAACTATATTTGGAAAGAGAAGCAATTCTTCCTTCATCTTTTATTTTGATTGGAACTGATGAGAAAATAGCATCCAATATCAGATCATGTTCCCCTCATCCCCCTACAGGAGTGAAAAGGATTGAAGCCCTGAGGGGGTAGCAGAATGAATGGAAACAGACAACCTTGGTAGACAGGAGGTTGGTGGCTGGGTCAGGGCCTCAAGAGTAGACCAGAGACCTGGGAGGTGAGAGGTTCTCAAGACTCAAAGGGAGGGGGATCTTAGAGGAAATGCCTGACAGTAGGAGAGGGAACTTATAGAGTCCACCTCCAGCAGGAAGGCAGGGCATCAAATTGCAGGGGGCTTGGGGGGGTTGCCATCCCACAGTCAAAATTCTGATCCATAATTGTTCCTGTCTGAAAGAACAACATGTATGGAAATTGAAAGGAGCCTGAGGAAAAGAAGGCCCAGCCACAGGCCCAAAGTGGGATCCAACTCAAGGGGTTCCAAGGCCTGAGATTATTACTAGATCTTTGGAGTACTGACAAGGATATCTAGCATGCCCACACTCCTCAAGACCTAATAAGCAGCTGAAAGTCAGATATTTGCAGATATTTACACCCAACCAATGGACAGAAGCTGCTGACCCCTGTGGTTGGATTAGGGACAGCTGAAAGAAACTGAGGAGGAGTTCGGCCTTGTAGGCGGACCAACAGTCTCAATTAATCTGGACCCCTGAGATATCTCAAACATTGGACCATCAAACAGGCAGCATACACCAGCTAATATGAGGACCCCAACACATACACAGCAGAGAACTGCCACATCTGTGTTCAATCAGTGATGCTGCAACTAACCCTTAAGAGACTGGCAGCCCCAGGGAGTTTAGAGGTCCAGTTGTTTTGGGGGTGGGAGGGTGGGAACAGCCTCATGGAGACAGGGGCTAGGGGAGGAGGTTAGGCATATGGAAGAGTCAGAGGGTGGACGAGAGTGGGGGATAAAATTTCGAGTGTAAAAAAAATGAAGACAAAAAGAAAAAAAGAAAAGGAAGGAAAAAATAATAGCATCCAATCCAGTCAGCAACTGTAGTATAAACTATGGGAAAAAAAAAAAAAACCAATAACAACAACAACAAACGTTCCTAGAGGGAAAAGAGGAACATGTCCTTAGCACAGATCATTAAAATGAAAACAACAAAATAAAATAAAACAAAACAACAGCAATAGAACCTTGCTTCTGGACAAGAAACTACATAAAGTAAGAGCTCCATTGTCTATATACAGTGTCCTTTGCCTAAAATTAATTTTAGAATTAACAGAGCATGTAGTGTGTCTCCTAGTCTCTGTTCTGCCACCACCATTGCACATATTTGGGGACAGACAATACCTTATTATTTCTACATGGGGGAGGAAGAAAGGGAAAAGTTGCTCTCTTATTTGCAAGCAAAAAAATGATCTGTGCTGAACATAGAAATGTTATTGGGTATATGCCCAGGGTTTGCAGACGCATAGAAGGAACAACAGTATGAACCAACCAGGCCCCCAGAGCTCCCAGGGTCTAAGCCACTAACCAAAGAATACACATGGAGTGACCCATGGCTCCAGCTGCATAATGTAGCAGAGGATGGCCTTGTTGGGCATCAAGGATAGGAGAGGCCTATGCACCAGTGTAGGGGAATGTCAGGGTGGGGAGGCGAGGCAGGAGTAGGTGGGTGTGTGGGGGAACACCCTCAAAAAAGGAGGGGCAATGTAGATTGGATAGGGAGTTTAGGGGAAGGGGGATCGGGAGAGGGGATAACATTTGAAATGTAAATAAAGAAAATATCCAATAAAAGAAAAGGAAAAATTAAAGAAACATTATTTTCCAAAGCAAAACAAAACAACAACACAAAGCCTGGGGGAAAATGTTTGCCCCCTAAGAACAAGGTGACGGTAGAGGAACAAAGTTGCACAGCAAGGCTTATAGCAACTGTATTAACAATATATCTCAGAGTCAGACCAAGCCACTAAATGGATTCAGGCACTTAGCCTGCCATGAAGAGGGATAGCTACTGGGAGAAAAATGACTATTTTGGTCTTTGCTGCTCTCTAGAATATATTAGTTTACAGTAAGAACAATAGATGGCATCAAAATGAATTACACACTCAAGGGACCAAGCAGCTCCCGTCATTAGTCTCCAAAGTGACCCAGATACTATGATAGGTAGTCTTCAGGGAGGAAGATTTCAGGCCTCTGAGCTCTGCCTTCAGTGAATGCTCTCTGAAGCATCAGGGGCTTACATTCTATCTCTGTGGGGGCAACCAAGGTCAAAAGCAATAGCTTGTAGTATTGTGAGGATGTCTTGGGCATCTCTGACAAACGACTCCAAATAGAGCTACACATGCCTAATGTTTCATTTATTTGTCACATGATCTTGGCTTCTTCGAAGAACATTTAAACTATATATGTTTATTTATATGACAACTTACATGCATTGTAGATATTTTTAGGTAGTAAGTTATTAGTGTCATTTATTATAATTTTTAACATATCCTTATTGTGACATTACTGTACTTCCTCTCCCTTCTGTATTTATTTCTCTCCTTCATCCTTATGGTCAAAAAGAGGGAAGCAAACAACAGCCTTTCTCAGCTATGATGCCTATGGAACATCACAATATCCATAATGGCATGAGAACTATAAGAATGCAATATAGTTATATCTTGATGGTAACCAATTACGTGCTAATTGGACTCAAGACTTACTCACCATAAGGGAAATTATGTTGGCTATCTGAAACCTAGCCAACTACATCATAAATTTTAATTTTTTCAATGTTTTTAATTTATTTCCCTTTTTAACATTTTTTATCAGTTATTTAATTTATTTACATTTCAAACATTGTCTCCCTTCCCTGTTTCCTCTCTGCAAGCCCCCTATCCTATCACCCCTCCCTGTGCCTCTATGAGGGTGCTCCCTCCCCCCACCCACCCACCTACTCTCACCTCACCACCCTGGCATTCCCCAAGAGGAGGGCCTCTCCTCCTATTGCTGCAAGACAATGCCATCCTCTGCTATGCAGCTGGAGCCATGGGTTCTTCCATGGGTACTCTCTGGTTGATGGTTTAGTCCCTGGGAGCTCTGAGCAGGGGGGGTGGTGGTGTTCTGATTGGTTGACATTGTTGCAATCCCCTTCAGCTCCTTCATGCCTTCCTCTAACTCTTCCCTTTGATCCCTGAGTGTAGTCAGAAGGTTGAATGCAAGCATCCACATCTGTGTTGATCAGGCTCTGCCAGGGACTCTCAGGGGACCACTATACCTGGATCCTGTCAGCAAATGTTTCTTGGCATTAGCAAAAACAATGCCTTAGTCCAGTGTGGTGCTGCAAGCCTTTAATCCCAGCACTTGGGAGGCAGAGGCAGGCGGATTTCCAGGCCAGCCTGGTCTACAAAGTGAGTTCCAGGACAGCCAGGGCTACACAGAGAAATCCTGTGTCTTGAAAAACAAACAAACAAAAAAAGTCTTCATGAAATTTGAAGCCAATGGACAATATCATCCTGAGTGAGTTACCCCCTCCCCCGTCACACATGCTATGTACTCACTGATAAGTGGATAGTAACCCAAAAGCTCAATACAACACACAAACTTATTAAGCTCAAGAAGAAGGAAAACCAAAGTGTGGATGCTTCTGTCCTACTTAAAAGGGGGAACAAAATAATTATGGAAGGGAGAGGGAGGGAGGGTGGGGGCAGGTGTGGGAAGAGACAGGGGAGAAGTACAGAGGATCAGGAATTTGAGTGGATGTGTAACAGTTGGAGATTCTGAAACTGGGAGTAGACACTAGAAAGTTCCAAATGCCAGGGAAGCAAGAGCTTTCCAGGACCCAACAGGGATGGCATTAGCTGAAATACAAACACAGGGTGGATAGAACCTACAGAGACCATATCCAGTCTATAGGTACAGCCCCCAGTTGATGGGGCCACCCACCCATATCCAAAATTTTAATCAAAAATTGTTCCTGTATAAAGAAAATACAGGGAGTATGAATAAAAAAGATACTGCAAGAAAGGCCATCAGAGATTGCCCCACCTCTGCATCCATCCCATCAGCAGATATCATGAATTATAGAGAAGAGCCTACAACAAAGACTTTATTAAACCATCATATTTCCTAACTGCATTCAAAATATTCATCCTTATACCCACAGATAAGTGAACTCCTCACCATTTATCAAATACACCTTCTTTCCACATCAGTAGGAGACCATTACAGAAGCCATAATTATATAATTATTCAAAATGTATAGTTATGGAACCAAGTTCTAATGAATGGATACATTTACACTACTACAATTCCTGCTCCTAAGCACTGAAATCGCTGCACAGAGGAAGTGAAAAGATTGTAAGAGCCAGAGAAACCATGTTTACTGAGAGACTGTGGCATCTAGGAATGTCAGAAAATACACCAATGAAGTCTCAATAACAGGACTAAGTATAGATAAGTGGAATAAAACAACCAAAACAAAACAGAGTAGACATACTTAAGTGTAACTGAGAAAGATCAGGGGTCTTCAATTCTGGAAAGAATTACAAACAATCAAGGAATGCGTAGAGCAAAGAGCAGTCTTTCCCAGAGAGGAGGAGTCCACAGTCTGGATACCAAACAGCAAATAATTAGGCCTGCAAACATACATATAAGTAATGTTATGCATATGCAGACTGACTCGGGGTGTGTGCATATGTGTTTGTGTGTGTGTGTGTGTGTGTGTGTGTGTGTTACAACAATTAATAAAAAAAGACATGAATTTGTAAAAAGAGCAGGGAGGGGTATAGGGGAGTATCTAAAGGAAAAAATGAAATGAAGAAATGATGTAATATTACAATTGCAAAAATTAAAAGTAATAATTAAAAAATAAATCTCAAAAAATAAATAAACCAGTTATTTGGTTCAACCTTAGGTCTCTAGGGTATGGAAGACACAAGGAGAACACTGCCCACTGAATCAATTAAGCAAGGCTCACATGGGCTCTCAGATTCTGAAGCAGCAAACAAGTCCTCTGCATCAGGACTTCTGTGCATATGTTATGGCTTTTATCTTGATGTTTTTATAGGAACCCTAACAATGAGAGTGGGTGTATCTGACTTTTTTTTTTTTTTTGAATTGGCTACTGGGACTCTTTTCACTTGATTAGGTTGCCTTACTCAGCTTCTATATGACTGCTTTTCCCTCCCTTATTGTATCTTGTTTTGTTGTGTTTGATTGTTTTCTCTTAGAGTCCTCTCTTCTTTTCTGAAGAGAGATAGAGGGGGAGTGGATTTTTGGGAAGAGGGAAAATGGTGAGGGGAGCTTGGAAGACTGCATGAAGGGGAAATTATGTTTGGGATGAATTTTACGTGAGAAGAATCTATTTTTAACTAAATGAACAAATAAATAAGTTGGAATTGTCATATAGAGTTAGAAATTGGTCACATAGTGATGTGCATTCTTAGTCAGTTGATCTCATAACTTTGACCAGTCATTCACATTAGCCTTTCCATTACCTCAAGAGAAATCCAAGGAGCATCAAAGGAGAGGGGCACAAGATGTAGGAAATTGAGAATAAATAGGAGTTCCATAATGTTCTCTCTATTTGAGGTTGTAGCTAGTGACTGGTAAGTTGTCATCCATGGATGACACATATCTGTGGGTCTCGGTACAATTCTAATGGGCATAGTGTTAAATTAAAAATAAATAAATAAATAAAGAGAAAGAGAAAGAAGAGGAAATGTGAAGTCAGTTGGGGTATATTGGGGGGATCTAGGGAAGCAGTATTAGGGAAATAGATGATGACTATGATCATAACAAATTGTACTAATGTGCATAACTCCCAAAGAATAAATTTTAAAAGTAAATCAGAAAGTTTTCTTTTCTTTTTTTTTTTATTGGATATTTTCATCATGATTCAAATGTTATCCCATTTCCCGCCCCCCCCCCCAACCTCCTATACTATTTTCCATCCCCCTGCTTCTATAAGGGTGTTCTCCCACCCACCCACCCATTCCTGCCTCCCGGCCCTGGCATTCCCCTATACTGGGGCATCAAGTCTTAACAGTACCAAGGGCCTCCTGTTTCACTGATGCCCTACAAGGCCATCCTCTGCTATATATGCAGCTGGGGCCTTGAGTAGCTCCATGTGTACTCCTTGGTTGGTGGCTTAGTTCCTGGGAGCTCTGGGAGGTCTGGTTGGTTAATATTGTTGTCCTTGCTATGGGGTTTCAAACCCACTCAGCTCCTTCAGTTGGGGACCCCATGTTCAGTCCAATAGTTCACTGCAAGCATCTGCCTCTGTATTTGTCAGGCTTTGGCAGCACCTCTCAGGAGACAGCTCTATCAGGCTCCTTTCAGCACACCCTTCTTGGCATCCACAATAGTGTCCCTGTTTGGTGTCTGTATATGGGATGGATCTCCAGGTTTTCTGCTTTATTATAAAGGGGTACAAAATTGAGAGAAATGATTTAAGCAGAGAAATGGAAAGCATATGAAATTGAAGAGGTCAATACAGGACAGTTGGAAAATTCCACCAGAACCCTCACCTCCTGGAAGAGAAAGGTCATGGAACACTTAGGCACCACTCCCCTCCCCCTCGGGAAGGGAAATGCTAATTACATTCCTCAGGCTGTGGGGCAGGGACAACCAACCATTAGCCACATGCAGACAAGGGAACTCATTGCCAACTCATTCCTTAAAGACCAGTTTAAAACTCTCACTGTTCTGCCAATCGCATTGAGTCTAATGGCTCCTGCTCTGAAAACTGTATAAAATGGGCTGCATGAGGCTACCACCTCTCCTTCGGGTGTAGGACAACCCCAGTGGGTTGGAACAATACATTCCTCTTGCTTAAGCATTGATCCCGGGCTCTGTGTTGTTCACTCAGGGAGTCCCTGATATGTTAATGCTCTTCAGACTCTTAGAAAATAATAAAATAGAAATCATGAAAAGAGAAAAGCTTGATTAAAAAAAAAAAGCTAAATATGGCTTTAACAGGCTAAATAATAGATTTAAATACAACAGCCAGTATCTATATTTTAAACATATATGATATTAAAAAGACTTGAAAATTTGGAAAAGTTTCAGCACTCTGCTAAAGAAGTAATAAATCCGTTGATAAATTAAGAATATGTACTGTTGGTTAAGACTGTCTGTATTCTAGAAATATTAAATAAAGACCAGTATGAAATGCTTAATTCAACACATTTTAAATATTTTTGTGAAGTACTAACATTAGTGTATCATGCTAAATGATGGAGGATTATTCTCATGAAAAAATGTAATTTTCTGACCAATTTTATCAGAGAAACTTTAAATAGTTTTAAAAGAAGTTTATAAATCACGAATTATGTCTTGTTCATATAATCTCAACACTCTTGATGCTTAGACAAGAAATTGTTGAGCCCTAGTCTAGTCTGGACTACCTAGTGAGTCGATGTCAGCCTGGGCTACAAAATCTGAGCCAGTCTTAAAATATTAAATAAAAATAAATGAAATGAAATAAAAAACCCAAGAAATATTAGAAGGATACAAGTTGCACAAATAAAGAAATATCTGCACAAAACTTTTTAAAAAGCGCAGTGTTCTTAAAATCATCAAGATCCTAACTAAATCTAGTGTGTAATGAAAATATACACAAAATTAATAATTGCCTAAAGATACAGTCACTTCAACATGATGGAATTGTGCAAAAGGAAATCATTGCAGTTAGTCGACAACCTGCCCATTTCCTTTGAGACTACCTGAATTAAAACACATTTTACTTCATTTGATAATTGCTAATTTTAGTAATTAACAAATCAGACTCTTGGGAATGTACCCTTCTCTCTAACATAGGTAGAGTGAGCTAATGAGAAATCAGTTCCTGTAATGATTACAAAGAGTTGGCCCCAAGCCCCATCCACATCCTCCTTGCTCTACTTGCATTACTGATTGCTTTATTTTACACATGTTTAAGTAAGTAAGTAAGTAAGTTCTGCAAAACATTTCTCAAGTGAAGATAGTTAGGTAAATGTGAGTAAATATTTAATATTAATTAATTTAACATCGTCAATAGAAGCCAGCCCAGGCTTTTACATTTTGTAAAGATCATGTTTCCTTCTTCTTTTTTTAAATTAACAAATGACACAGTTCCCAATATATTTCACAAGTCCTCATTTCTTTCTGTCTCACAATGTTTATATACTCGTTGTTTCTATGGCATTGCTCTAAGTCCAGGACCTGGCTCAATTCCAAATTCATGAAGCATCTGACTGTATAACTATCTTTGAACTAGGGTTATCTTCCCTTGATTTCAGCTTCGTAATAAAATTCAACTAACTGATGTGCCTGTATTTCACAGTAACCTCTCTTCACAATATGATTAGTTCCCTATGCTGTGGTACACAACTTAGAAAGCTTAGTGCCAAATGAGTGCTGTGAGTTCCTTATTCAAAACAGGGAGTGGGGTAAATGTTACTAGGTAATGAAAATTTAGTTTTGAAATTCCCTTGTAGAATTGTAAAAGTACTTCATGTTTTTTCTGTTATTTTAGTCAAATAAAAAATGGAATTTTTAGGTGAGTTTTTTTTTATTGTGCCATATTTTAACATTTTACAAAATTAGAGGCCGTCATTACCTTTCCTCATCTTCTTCTTACTCTAGATGAACCCCTTTCTTCCCAACAAAACAATACTTGTGAGCTCTAATGCTAAAAATACATTATAAATGTAAATTTTTAATTCCATGATATAAAGTTACTGAGGATTTTCATAATTTTTGCTGTTCTATACTATTCAGGTGAATACATTTGTATAAATCACAGACATATTGATGCATTATGCCTACCCACTGAAACATTTCAAAACCCAAGTGATTTTTTTTAAAGTGTTACTAATCATTAATTGTTAATGACCATTACCAGCAATATATAGGTATCTAATGATCCCTTTGCATTCTCATGAAATTTTCATATCAACAGTTTAGTGATTTGCATAGTGTTCTAATATATATTCTTGTTACTCTGGCAAAAGTAATTTCACAGATATGCCACTTTGTGTGGTTTGCAGTTCAAGAGTGTAGCCAATCATGGCAGTCAGTAGAAATTCAAGTTAGTCACCTTGAATTCATCACATTTAGGAGCAGATACCAAATACACATTCTGCTCAGTTTCTTTTCTCCCTTTGTACATCCTGAGACCCAACAGGGAACAGAGCCACCCAAATGAACAGTTTTGCCTGCCTAAGTCAAACTAATTGAAATATTCCCACTAATCATGCCTAGATGCCTTCTTCCTAGGCAATTCTAAAGTTCTACTGTTTTCCCAATTAGCACTACCCATCATGCATATTCTATAGTTGTTATTTTTCTTGTCTGTTTTTAGGATTACTTACCAATGTTCTTTGTTTGCTTACAAGTTTTGTAAGATGTTTGTCCACAGATATTTTCAGGTGGATATCACTGAATAGCAGGGTCATTCTCATATAATAATATATATATAAACAAACTTTAAAAAAATAAAACAGATTAGGACATTTCTCAACCTACAGTAGTGAAGTTCCTTTTTGCAGAGAGTGGGACTGTGGAGGTCTCAATTCTTTTTATTTTATTTTATTTTATGTTTAAAATATTTTCTTTATTTACATTTCAAATATTATTCCCTTTCCTAGGTTCCCCTCTGAAAATCTCCTCTCCCCTTACCCCTCCCTTTGCTCCCCAATCCACCCACTCCCATTCCTGGTCCTGGCATTCCCCTCCACTGGGGCATAGAGCCTTCACAGGAACAAGGGCCTCTCCTCCCATTGATGACTGACTACTCCATTCTCTGCTACATATATAGCTAGAGCCACATGCTCCACCATGTGTTTTCTTTGATTGGTGGTATAGTTCCAAGGAGCTCTGGGAGCACTGGTTCATATTGATGTTTCTCTGATGACGCTTCAGACCCCTTCAGCTCCCTGCATACATTCTCTAGCTCCTTCATTGGGGAACTTGTGCTCTGTCCATTGGATGACTGTGAGCATCCACTTCTGTATTTGCCAGGCACTGGCAGAACATCACAGGAGAGAGCTATATCAGGCTCCTGCCAAAAGGCTCTTGTTGGCATCTGCCTAGTGTTTGGGTTTGGTGGTTGTTTATGGGATGGGTCCCCAAGTTTGGAGAGTCTCTGGATGGTGGTTCCTTCAGGCTCTATTCCAAACTTTGTTTCTTTAACTTCTTCCATGGTTATTTTGTTCCCCATTCTAAGAAGGAACAAATTTTCCACACTTTGGTCTTCTTTCTTCTTGAGTTTTATGTGTTTTGCAAATTGTATCTTGGGTATTCTAAGAAATTAGAAAAACAATACCTTTCACAATAGTCACAAATAATATAAAATACCTTGATGTGACTCTAACTAAGGAAGTGAAAGATCTGTATGATAACAACTTCAAGTCTCTGAAGAAAGAAATCAAAGAAGATCTAAGAAGATGAAAAGATTCCCCATGCTCATGGATTGGCAGGACTAATATAGTAAAAATGGCTATCTTGTCAAAAGCAAGCCACAGATTCAATGCAATCCCATCAAAATTCCAACTCAATTCTTCACAGAGATAGAAAGTGCAATTTGCAAATTCATCTGGAAAAACAAAAAACTGAGGATAGCAAAAACTATTTTCAACAATAAAAGAACCTCTGGTGGAATCACCATGCCTGACCTCAGGCTGTACTACAGAGCAATTGTGATTTAAAACTGCATGGTACTGGTACAGTGACAGACAGGTAGATCAATTGAATAGAATTGAAGACCCAGAAAGCACACACCTATGGTCACTTGATCTCTGACAAGGGAGCTAAAACCATCTAGTGGGAAAAAAAGATAGTATTTTCAACAAATGGTGCTGGCACAACTGGTGTTTATCATGTAGTAGAATGCAAATTGATCCATTCTTATTTCCTTGTACAAAGATCAAGTCTAAGTGGATCAAGGAACTCCATATAAAACCAGAGACACTGAAACTTATAGATACATGCTGTAACTGAGGGCAGAAGGTTTCAAATGGATATTGCAGCAAAACATTATTTCTTAAATATGACAAGGGGCTGCACACGTAAACTTGCAAAGGTTATGGCAGCATTCATAAGACCTGCATAACATCAAGCCGATCAAAATTTTATCATAGACAGGAAAAGGGCTCTTGAAGATTCACCTCTGGCAATTAATGGATGCTACAAAAAGAATAAAAAACTCTCCAGTGATATGAATCCTGAAAGGCTACTCATACTGCAGTAGATGGTTATGCATCCTTACACAATATAGGCAGAACTACATGAACTTAGTCGATTTTTTAAAAAGTCACAGGAATATATAAAGTTTGGAGGGCAAATTGTATAGTATATATTGGAGGACCTAGAAAAGGGGAATGTGATCAATGTATATTATATACATGTATGTAAAATCAATAAAAATGAGAGAACATAAGCATATTGATAATTGAAAGTAATTACATCATCTACCTAAACACTGTTGCTATAATTCACTTGCTATCTTTCTATTTTCTGTTTATTAGCATCTATATCAATTAAGGAATAAAGTATTCATCTATTACTTACGAAATAGCACCTAAATATTTTTTTCTTATTTTTGTCCATTTTATTGCCCTTTATCACAGTTAAACTATCCAGTTTAGTGGATACCAAATTGACAGCTATAACGGATCTCTCAATATTTTTCTGTAACAAATTGTACAAATTATTTCTTTCCATCATTAGAGAATGTGATCCTATGATTGTGCCAGATAAATGAAAAATACTCACAAGCATTTCATAAAATGTTGGCAACCTTTAGCTGAAACTAGTTTAAAATTTCCATCTTTTCAAATCCTTTAGAAAAGGCTGGCAAGATTCTTGGCTATTATATTCAATGACTTCCCTTATAATAGGAAACTTAAGTTAGACCATTGTAATCACTTAAAAACTGATTAATTAACTAACAAACTAACTAACAAAAATCCACAAAAACCATAATTATGTGTTATAGTATTCTTGTAATTCCAGTACACATGAGACCACAACACACAGATCCCAGTTAGTCAAAGCTTACATATTTAAACAACATTCACACAGAAGAGCATGCACACATATATGAACGATGTTGAAGGACAATCATATTGGATATCAAATTATGAACTATTTTCTAATTACATAAGTAATGCCCTTATCAAAATGATCGAGTTTGATCTTTCATGTCTTGAAATGCCCTCAGCTTAATCATTGTGATGTTCTTGACATAATTTGAAGCCTCTCATCAATGGTCCAAATTTTCAATGTGTTTTTCACTTCCACCATTCAGTATAACTAGTGGATAATGTTATTTCTCAGAGTATTTTCAGGAAAATCTTTTTGTCGTTCACCTATTGTCACAAATCTTTTTTCTCAATTATTCATATCACCTTTTATTTGTGGAAGTGTTATTCATCACTAACTTATATCATGCACACATAAACACTTCCTATGTTCTTTACGAGTATAAGCTTGAAAAAACCAGGCCTATTGACTTTATTGGCACTATGGTTTAACATAATAGAGTGGCGCTTGCCACATAATCAATGCTTTCAATTTTATGAAATGAATAGTAGCACACGGTGTAAGCTTTAACTAACTAAATTGTCAGTATTATGACAAGTATCCACTGTCAATACCTTTAGATTGATTATAGGAAGACTAAGCTGAATCAGCTGTAATTAGTCAGTTTTGTTTATGACTTATGACAACTGAAAATGTCAAACAAAGTATCTTGGTCCAGCAAGAAATATTGTCTTAATGAGGGTTTCTATTCCTGTACACACATTATGACCAAGAAGCAGTTGGGAAGGAAAGGGTTTATTCAGCTTACATTTCCATACTGCTGTTCATCACCAAGGGAAGTCAGGACTGGAACTCAAGCAGGTCAGAAAGCAGGAGCTGATGCAGAGGTCATGGAGGGATGTTCTTTACTGTCTTGTTTCCTCTGGCTTTCTCAGCCTACTCTCTTATAGAACCCAAGACTACCAGCCAAGAGATGGTCCCACCCACAAGGGGCCTTTCCCCATTGATCACTAATTAAGAAAATGCCTTACAGCTGGATCTCCTGGAGGCATTTTCCCAACTGAAGCTCTGTTTCTCTGTGATAACTCCAGCTTGTGTCAAGTTGACACAAAACTAGCCAATACAAATATTGATATTTATATTGTTAATATAGAAAATTATAAAATATTTGAATATTAAACTACATGATATAGTCTCATAATTTCATTCTGTATTTATTTTCATTTTATATTTATGACCTTTTAATGATATGTTTTCTAATTTATTAAAAATTAATATCTTTAATATTAATGAGTCTTATTGTTATTAAATAGGAAATATCTTAATGAGTATAAGAGCAGTTAAAATCACTATATTAGCTTTCCTAAGAATCATATATTGATAGGAAGTGAAAAGAATATCTGTCATGTTACACAACTGAATAGATGTTTAAGATATAGCTATAACAGAGAACTAACTTATATTTTGTAGCATACACATGTATATCTACTTGAATAATGTAATCAATTAAATTATATTCATTTCAATTATATTAACACACATAATTTAGTGTTTTAATTAAATTAATTTAAAGTAATGTGATTAACCTTACAGGACATACATGAATTTTCTGCCAAATGTCTGTGTCTTCAAGAAGAAATCTAACATGGGGCAGCTGAGGCTGTATCCATTTGTCAATGGCCTGCCTATACATGTTCTCAAGAGAATACTCCATCCGGCTCTTTTAACAGAAGAACTTGTCCTTATTCTTTTGATTTCATCATATGAACAGGAAATCTTTTTTCCCTTCTTAATCAAGAATAAAACTCACATTATTTACTTTCAAATGTACTTTGCAGTGTGCCAGTCTCCTGACTCCTTGTCAGCTATGTTAACCATGGAGCCTCATCTAATAATATGTATTTGAAATATTCTAGCTTACTCATAGCCATTAATTGAGATGTGCAATCTATCAGACAACAATAATTCACAGTTGAGTAACACTGTAAAATCTAGCTTTGTTACATCTGTCTACAGATCATACAACCATTCTTTGTAACTGGGGAAATTTGACTGCATTTAAATTTACTTTGTAGTAAAAGTTTTCAGTGAGACAAGGCTGTCTATTTTCTATTCATTTTAACTATTTCCCTATGTAGAATCTTTACATTTATGTTAAAGTATATGTATAATATCAACAGCACTACATAAACAAAAAATTACAAAAAGGAATTTCTGTAAAATCAAAACTGATAGGAAGATTTTTTTCTTAATTGGTTTATCAAATATCACAGCTATATATCATGAAAACATGGAGTTTTTCATGAACAAAAACTGAAAAACAGATATTATCTTAGCTACTATATTTATCCAAAGACAAGAATATATTTTGCATCATTGCTTAAATTAATGAAGTATTTTGTCCATTCTATTTATGGATAAATATTTAAATTTACTATACATACTGAATAAGATTCCACATTATTTTTCTTAAATTCATTCTCTATTTTATATTCTATGTGTTACATATTGATAAGTTAAAGATACAGCTTATAAAAGTTATTAATAGCTTTTTGCACTTTTTTACTCATAAAAGATAAATTTTCCTCTCTCCTTTTGATCACTATGTATTTACATTTATTTAAAAACCTTTAATGTATGCTAAGAATTTATGTTCTCTAAGTTGCACACACACACACACACATGCACACACACACACACACACAGGCTTTCTTCTGAAAATTGTATTTAAAAAATACTTTGCAGTTATTCTTTGAAAATTTATAGCTAGCATACAATGTTTTTGGTCCTATTCACTTGTTATTCTTTCATCTTCAATACCTCTGAAACCTGAAACACATCCCTGCTAGCATTTTGTAAATATACCTGTTGCCAACATGATTTCATAGATCAATAGGCCTGCTTACAAATTGAGAGCTACTGCTTGATTTGCAGATCACAGTGTTTTAAAACTATGACTGTTTGAGACTGATGTGGCAGCCATGGATCCTGAATGTGTCTGAACTAGGCCCTCTGCATACATGCTGTGGTTGTTTAGCTTGCAGTTTTTGTGGGACACCTTAGACTGTGAGTGGGGAAATCTTTGACTCTTTACCTGTCTGCACATTGTTTTTCCTCCTACTGTGTTGCCTCATCCAGCATTGATATGATAATTTATGTCTAGTGTTATTTCATGGTAGGCCATGTTTGTTATTACTGGAAGCTCTTCTCTTTTCAGATAGGATATGGGTGAGCAATACATCTTGGGGAGAGGGAAGAGGGTGCTGGGAGGAGGTGAAGAAGTGGGGAATGGCTCCAGGATTTATCTATTAGAGAATAAAGAAAACGAAAAGAGAATTGTGCATAAAGGAAGGTTAAAGGTAGCTCCTTTGGCTCCCTTCATAAGGGATGAGATCTCATCGCTGACAGCTCCACTTCTACCTGCAAAGCTCTCATCTCTAATCCTAATACACTAGGGATCATGTTTTAAGATAAGACTTCAGAGAAGGCACAGTATTCAGTTATTACTCTGAAAGTTCTCCTTGTATATGAATTCTCAAAGATCTCAACCTGTAAACTAATTGAAGAAACTTAAATCATTCATGTGGGAAGAAATAACTAAACTGTGCCCATTGACTAACAGACATTGCAAAACAGCAAGTATTTCCTTGCTTAGTTAGTGGGAGCCAGGGCATGTAGACGATTCCAACATATGTTTCTTTATGCATCATTCTCTACTTCATCTTTGTTTTAACAGTGAGTAAATTTAACAAAATGTTGTGAGCATGAAGTGTCTCCATCTTTCTTCTTCTTGTGCTGTATCTTTAAATAACCCCTTTTTTTTTCAGCCTCTGCATAGCACTTCTTGTATACATGTCTTTAAGGTCTAGACTACACATCAAAAATTTAAATAAGATTAAATTCTATAGTTACTATATAACATGTTTTTTTATCTCAGTATATGAATTCGATGGCTAATAATATTGCTATCTAATTATGGTACTGCCTATCTTAATCCAAATTCACATCTCTGTTACAAAACAACTCACTTTATAACCCTATACACATATTTATATTCAATGAAATAATCAGGGCTAGAATATAATTCAGAGTTAGAGTACTTGCCTGGAAAACCCTGGTACTGAGGTGAGAATGAGAGAGAGAGAGAGAGCAAGAGCCACGAAAAAGCTGCTGCTGTTCTACTGTGGATTACAATGGATACAGAGAAATAACTTATTAACAAGGGAGCTTCATGGGTGGCATTCTTTAATGGAAGTGTGACTATTCTTTTCACAGGAAATTATGCATATCAATATCATAATCTCATAGGAAAATATGAAGTTACTTAGCATAGAAATTAAAAACTAAAATCTACACTGTATTTGTCTAATATGGAATTGGGCTTCAAGCAATTTTCGGTAAAGTGAATTGCACTGCAATAGATTTAACAACAAAAAAATATAAATGGTTTAGAAAATGGGAATCTGCCTGAGGGAAATTAAAACTTTATAAAAAAATAAATATTTAAGTTGAAATTGAGAATAATTCTCTTACAACTAGTTTCAGAATATCTTGAAATACATAATTGTACATAGATATTGAAAGAAAAAATGTAGTTTTTAACATGCTCCAAAGTGCTTCAGATATGGCTCACTCGACTGTAGAACATAACATATTTTCTTCCCAATTATTTTTGAAGGGCTTCTGACAAATGTTTTCTCAAGAAAGAATGACAGACTGTCTTCTTCATTTTGTTCTCACAATACTCTCATTTTTATCCTGTCAAGAGAAGCAAATGACAGAGATATGATTTGGGTAAGCTTGTAACAGAGCCTCTATATACACTCTTCATGATATAGCTTTCTTTAATCTGTCAGGGAATGCAGGTCATGAGGGCTCCCAGTAGGAGAGGTAAACTTGAATGTATGTTAATATATTCTATCCTGACAATCATAAAAAAGAAGAAAAGCTTGCTGTCCCAAAACCAGAAGTTATTGAAAATCCTAAGAAAACTATTTAAACCTTTACTCGATTTTCTACCAAAACGTTTTTCTCCCTTAAAACAATATATTAAAGCTAACTGTAAATAAAAGTTAACAAAACAAAATAAAAATAAACAAAAAGCACAAGCTAGACATTGCAGTACAGCTAATAATACAGGGCAAGGAGTTGATTTCAACTTCCTGAATTCATAAACCTGCACTGAAGAAGCATACCCTGGGGCTCCATAATCGTCTCCTAGGGCAGTTTCAACCCTGGGAGGGATGCTTTAAGTCAAAACAAGTTGAATGACACTGGAGGATTGACACTTGAAGTTGGCCTTTTACCCTTGCATATATACATGTGCATAAGCTTTCACATGTTTTATATATATATATATATATATATATTATATGCTATATATGCTTGGACTATTCTAATGCACCCACATGAACCTGAATGCACACACACACACACACACACACACACACACACCACCTCTCACATAGTGTTCTTGGAATTACTCATTATTAAATTTATGCCAGTGTTATAAATATAAATATCCATTTCTAAGTACAAGATATGTAATGCCTTCTTTCATTGATATTATACTTTCTTTCTTTCTTTCTTTCTTTCTTTCTTTCTTTCTTTCTTTCTTTCTTTCTTTCTTTCTTATTCAACATTTATTATAAATTGCATGATATCTTTTAAACACCAATGGCATGAAACTCTGTCTGAAATTTATTATGTCTTTTGACCTTCTCTTTGCATAGAATCCTTATTCATCATTCCGTAGTTAAGTTTAAAGTGAGAGAAGACTGAGTTAGGCTACTGATTTTATTACTGCAGGGTGGTACTTTCTACACACCCTGTTACAGTCTGTCAGCTCATGGCCTTAACCTTGTTATTTGGCTTTGGCTTTGAAAGACCCCGGTGCCCTCAATAGCCATTCCTCATAACTAGAAAACTAGAACTTAATTTGTTTCATGTTTTGGTCTCCTCCCTGGCTGTATGGGTTATGTTCAGTGGTGGCCTTAGTCACATCCATCTACTATTTTCAGATTCCTGGCCTAAACTGGCTTCTACCTCTTAACTAACTCTCCCTTTGTTCTTTGCACTATCTGAAATCCAGGTCACATACCCAATTTGTTTTATGAAACCACCAATCTAACACCAAACAAAAAACCCTCAAATTTATATCAGTTATTTTCAGGTGTTGCCTTTTCAGGTTTTGACCTACAAAGTTGGATGTCAAGAACTCAATTACTTTTCATATCCCGTGAAATCATTCTAGAATTCTTAAATTCTCTTTTGAAGAATTTTTTTCAGATATACAACAAAAATCTTTTATTAGTTTGTTTCACATTATATTACACTTAAAGTTACTAAAGACATACTAGCCTGAAGAATCGAACCTTTAAAATGTGTTGTCCATTTCGAGTAACTAATCTAGAGAGATGCTTCCGAGTTGTACAGACAATATACCAGCTATCCTAAAAAGAGGAATTATATCATAAAAGTACTAATATCCAATTGAAATGTCATGTGGAAGGTGAAATTAGCAATTTACTACTTTGAAAATAGTTTTTGAAGTATAACAATATTTCCAAAATTTTAATATACTAGTTACCAAGAAAAATAAAAAGCATTTAAAAAATACCTATAGATTAGGTTTAAAAATAAATAAATTTAAATTTATTAAAAATATGTAAAAAGAATATGTAGCTAATAAATTATGTCTTATGGATATTATGGCTTTTGTCTTCAAAAGTCTTAAAACAAATATACATTACTATATATATATGAGAGATTTCTATTAAATTTAATATGAAATTGTTCATCCATTCATATTCTAAATTCATTTAAAATAGAAATAAAATATCCTAAGAAAACACCTTAGAAGAGGAGAGGATTTATTTAGTTTACAATTCCAGCTTACAGTTCTTCATTTGGAAAGAGCTAAGACAATAGTTCAGTTGGCCAGTTACATCATATCTGCTCCACTGTCATAGCAGAGAAAAATAAACACATGAATATGGCAAATTTGCTTGATGTTCAGATCTCTCTCTCTCTCTCTCTCTCTCTCTCTCTCTCTCTCTCTCTCTCCTCTTATCTAATCCAGATAAAAAATCCAGTGAATGGTGCCACCAATTGTGGTCTGAGTTTTCTCATATCAGTTAATAATCAAGATAATCCCCACAGACATGCCCACTGACTGATCTGATTTTCAATTGAATCTTCTTTCTCAAGTATTTCTAGGTTGTCAAGTTGATAGATAACACTAAATTGTATAGCATATAAGCATCTTCAAGTAAATGAATAGTATTTTCGACAGTACTATTGACAGTTTAATTTTTATTGTTTTCTTATAATATATCTGAAATAATTTTTCCAGGTTATAAAACATGTGGAATATATGTCCATTTTTTGTTTTATTTAATATACCAGAATTAAAATACAGAGTTCTGTAATTCTAACTTTACTTTGACTGAGAATAGTTAAAAGTTGAATGTAATAAATAATTGAATGAGTGAATTGAGTCTTTGTTATATTATCCAGAATCTAAAAATCTTTATGGATATTTTCTGAAAATTATTTATGCATATGTATGATTTTCAAAAGATAAATGCTCTTAATTAAGGCAAAATATGCTTCTGTATATATCTTCATTCCTACAGAACTTCGAAGCAAAATGAGATATTTCTTTTCCCATCATTACGTTATGGTTAAGTGTGAAGATTTCAGGAATCATCAGTTACCACTATGCATAAACTTCAGGCAGTTAGCTCCTGGGCTTGTGAGAAAATGAAGCTGTCATCCATAAAGATTGCTAAGATCTTTTTGTGTTCCTTTTCGTCTTTTGATGTGCTTGATTCTTTCAAACAAATCACACCAAAGAAAAGTAAAACAAACCAATCAAAATCAATGAATAATACTCAATTTTGAAAACAGGATACTTGAAAAAGCATTTATCCCAAAGAATATGCTCTTCTGCACAGGTGAGGGAAAGTCTTTTCTACATGTATTGGTGTGAGTTCCCCTCGATTTAAGGCACATTAGCCCTCTGTGTTTGTTGAGAAATTGCTCTGAGATTTATTCCCATTGCTTTCCTTGTTTATACAAACAACAGACTTTTCTTCACCCTATTATCTAATGCTTGTATTTATTGACAATGCACTTATACAGGAGTAAATCCAATGAGTTGGGTTCCATATCAATTAAGATGATGTGTTCCTTGTGATTAAGACAGTTTTGAAATACTAGACTAAGAGACTCTTGCAAATCATCTTGGTAAATATTTGCCTGAATATAGACATCAACACAGAATTGACTTACAATACCAAAATCTATTCTTTGTGGATAACTAGATGTAATTAAATTAGGTAGACAGACTCTTGTTAACTGACAATTTATATAGTGTGTTCAACAAAGGAAAGAACTTCTGGCTCAAAGTTTAAGACCCTAAGAGAAGGCTGTAATTTGAGTTTGTGAGTTAGAAACCACAATTCATACATGTAAGGTATGTTTCCATGCCACTTTAATTCTTTATGTATTCTGGTCAAGGGTTCTGTGCTACAATTACATTTGATAAACCACAAAACAAAATAATCAAAATTTAAAATATGAGTAAAATACTGCAAAATTTAGTTAAAACTAAATTTTATGCATAATCTAAGTATTGCATTTATGTTTCTTGTGATGGTTTGAATGAGAGTGACCACACCCATAGACTTGTATATTTGAATAGTTGGTACTGTAGGTAGATCTGTTTCAGAAGGATTAGGTTTTGTTGGAGGAGACATGACAATGGGGGTTCTCTTACAGGATTAGAAGGCCCCCAACATTTCCAGTTAACTCTTGTCTTAGGGTTTTACTGCTGTGAACAAACACCATGACCAAGGTAACTCTTATAAAGGACAACATTTAACTGGGGCCAGCTTACAGGTTCAGAGGTTCAGTCCATTTTCAACAAGACAGGAGCATGGCTGTATCTAGGCAGGCAGGATAGGGGGGAACTGAGAGTTCTACATCTTCTTTCAAAGACAAACAGGAAACCACTGACTCCCATGTGGTTAGGAGAAGGGACTCATTGCCCACCACCACAGTGACATACTCCTCCAATAAGGCAACACTTATTCCAACAAGACCACACCTCCTAATAGTTTCACTCTCTTGGCCAAGCATATTCAAACCACCATACCTCTCTTTCTCTCACTCTGCCTCCAGAAGTAAACTTCTAGCTACTGCCTTACTGCCTGCTGCCATGCTCCATACCATGATTATGGAATCTACTGCCTTCTGGAACTATGAGGAGCAAATTAAATGTTTTATATTATGAGTTGCTTTGCTCATGGTATTTAAGCATGATAATGTAAAAGAAACTAAAACATAACCCAGAATGAAAATGAGAGATACAATGTCATCATGTAGGGTTAATATTATATATCTTTAAACTTTGTGCCTCATGTCACTAATATTTATTTTTTCCTGTTTGGTAATTTATTTGCTTTTCCTATTAAATATTCTCATAAAGCTCAATGTCCCCAGAGACATGAAACTGCATTGACTGAAGGAATCATAACCTTTCCTTCCATTAAATATACTTTTTCATTGGCATGAAATGCATATGCTTTGAACACAAATAAAGTGGCATTTTACTTACAGGCTTTCAGAATGAGTTGGAAACATCAATTATAAGCATAAGGGCAAAAATTACTTCATATGCTTTCCTAGTTTTAAACAATGAACTAAAGTTCTCTACAATACTAGAAAACATTGAAGGATAAAGGCAGTGTGTCTCCTCCATTGTTATATCATAGATTATTGTATCTCAGAAACATTTTCAAATTTCTATTTTAACTGGTTAATATTCATTTTTATTCTATTATTTTAATTTTCACAAGTTAAGTCATTTAGTGAGAATTTTTACTATATTTCTTACAAATTATTGATTCAGATTTTATAAGCTTTTCTGAATTAACTATTTAGATGGTTTGAAAATTGCATTGGCAAATAAATTTTGTGCAAGGCCATGTGTGATAGTGTCAACAGATTATCTTTACAGCATTTGGAGCACTGCCAGTTATTAATCAACTAGACATGTTTCCTCAAATGCTTATTTTATAGCTGAATAGACTTTCTGGTAAGGCAATGAGCTTGCCAATATTTAAATGCAAATTGGTGTGCCATTATTAAACTCTATACTCAGGCACCACTAAATTACTTTTGACTCATAATTAAACACTTATTCTAGGCATTTGAACTCCCTGTTCTTAATAGAATAATCAATTGCTGAATGTATTCAAATATCAAAACTGGCTTCATAAATCAAACCTCACATCCTGCTATTTCTTGGTTTATCAAGGAAAACTTGCAAACAATTTAACCATTACAATCCTTATCCAAGTTTGAAAACTCAGAATTTGAAATATGTTCATCTTAGTAATAATTTTAGATTGATCATTAATACTTATGATTGAACCCTGAAACATAATCACAGTTTCCACTGGAAGAAAAAATGGAAATAAAATTACGCCATCCATTAACCTATATACTTCTTAATCTCTGAACTTACTAAGCACATTCAGTTCTAAAATACAGTCGAAATCAAGAATTATAAATATAAATATAAATAACTAAAAATCACACAAAAATCAATCTGAATAAATAATTCAACAGTTTAGTTACCAGGTTGAGGCTTGTTTTTGTTTTTCTTTCAGATTATACTTCTGCTGAGGATAGTATGAATACTATAATAATATAATCTCTGAGAGAAATTTACATACCTAAACCATTGATTTGAGTAAATGTTACATTGAAAGAGCAAAATTATGATCAAAATGATGGTGGGATTAGACATCCTCCTGCCATCAAGCGAAGAGATAACCCCACTTTCTCTCCCTTTCTGATGCTATCAAACCTAAAACTCTTAGTATAATGTCCTTTGCATAAAAGCTCATCAGTATGACTTCACCCATTTTTTTCTCAAAGAAAGGACAGAGATGAACTTTTTGTAAGTGCTACCAGCCACTATTGAAAAAAGGATAAATAGTTTCATCGAGGAAGACTGAAAAACTCTTCAATATAATGACTGAACTGTGTATTTATCATTTAGAAATGTAAGTATGTTGTATAAGTCAAGGAAAATGCAAGTGTTTCTGGGAAGAAGGATGAAGTATAGTAGGCAACGCTAGACAAACACACAGATATTAGAGGAAATTAAACAGGAAGTCACGTGATCTATTGATGGACAGGAAATGTCTTGTAACTGGCATACAGTGAAACACTCATGCAGCTTGCTTTGTCTACTTTTCTTATTTAATTAGAACTGTCATTTACCAAAAGTTTTCACCTGCAGAACAAGGAGGAACCAGTAATTTGAAAGTAATTAAAAAAGAATGTGATTATACAGTATAGAATACATTTTAAATTTTGAAAATAAATGTGGATTTCACTGTGTGTTATTTTGTGTGTCTCTTCATCTATATATTTCTTGTGTGTGTGTGTGTGTGTGTGTGTGTGTGTGTGTGTGTGCGCGCACGTGCATGCGTACATGCATATTTGTGTGAGCATGTGGGAGTATGTGGGAGTGTTTGGGTGTGTTTATGTGTGATTTTGTGTGTGTATGTATGAGTGCATATGTGGTGTGGGTTTTGTGTGTATTACTGTATATATTTGTGTGTGCATGTGTTTGTGTGTGAGTGTATGTGTGTGTGAATATGTATGTTTATGAGTGTGCATGTAAGTGAATGTATGTGAGTGTGTTTGAGTGTGTGTGTGTGTGTGTGAGCGCATGCGCTCGTGCATGAGTGGTGTGTGTGTTCAGGGATGTGTTAGTGAGTATCTTATTTTTCTTTGGCTTTTTTGTTGTTGTTAATTTGCTTTGGTCTTTGAAAGTTTATGTTTATTTTATCTAGTTTTGTTTTTAACTTTATTATTTTTAATACCTTTTTATTTGATTGAGAGGGACAAAGAAAGAGACAGTGATAGAAAGACAGAGAAAGAGACATGGAGAGCAGTGAATTTCAGTTCATGGGAAGTTGGGTTGCTTTTCCTAGACTTCTGTTTTAACATGTCTGGGAAGAGGAAACCTTTAGCAGAGTTTATGTGAGCAAGTAGCAATCAAAGTCTGACAGCAGTCAGAACTTTAGGATTAGAGAGCCTGACTCAGCCTTGGATATGTAGTATTTGGAGACAGACAATTGGTAACACAAAGTAGCTGGTGTAATTTGGTGATTCCAGAATTTGTGTTCCATGTTATGAGGAGCTAGCTTAATGTGAATGAGTTCTGGTCAGCTGGCAACCCAGGATTAGAGGATTAAAGGAAAATAGAATTTGAATGTTCTTAATAATTAGATGAAATGGTGTTACATGTTCCAAGAGTATAATGTTTGGCTTAATAAAGGAACTTTTAATGCAGGGATTGCCTCAGGTTAAATTTTGCTTAATTTAATATGTCTATTAAATTAAAATTTTATTTGATAAATTAGATGAAACCCAAATAAACGTGAGATTTGGCATTCTTTCTCAGAAATAAGAAAGTATTTAAAACTTTTAAACAGAGACCCAGTTATCAATATTGAATTAAGATAATGCCTCTCACTACATATCTGTTCTCTGGATCTCCTTTATTTATAGGTCAACAGATACTATGTTCACTCTTACACATAGCAACCAGTGAGACAAATTATTGTCTATTCGGCAGTTCACACTTGGAGAAGAGAATAACTGGCTAGCAAGCTCAGGGGACCATGTGTCTCACCTTCCTAGTACTAGAATTGCAAGTAAGTAGCCCCATAAGCAACTTTTTCTTGTGGGTTTAGGGTTTTAAGATCACTTCCCATATTTAAGCAGCAAGAATAGTGCAACATTACCTATCTCCCTATGCTAAGTGTTGTTCTATTATAAACTTTTTTAAATTACATATTTTTAAAATAGGAAATACAACCTCAAAATTTTTATGACATTTGCAGAAAGGGAGAGAAATTGTTAATTTTTGCCATAAACTAATAACTAATATGTAACAACAATTTTATCTAGAATCCTAAGAGAATAGCCTCTGTGTGTGTGTGTGTGTGTGTGTGTGTGTGTGTGTGTATGCCAAATTTAAGTGGGACTTATAATGTGTTTAACAATTTGCACACATTCAGTTAATGCCAGAACAACTCCATGGAATAAATATCAAAAAAATTTTTTGGTTTTAAAAGGAAATTAAATAAAAATAAATAAATAATAAAATATATACATATATATGTGTATAATAGATTGCAGTAGATAGATAGATAGATAGATAGATAGATAGATAGATAGACAGATAGATAGATAGAAGATAGATTGCAAATATTTATGGCCATTGACTACAAAAAAAGATGATAAAAGCGTCTATTATTTGACTGTTTCTCCTCCTCCTCCTCCTCCTCCTTATTCTTCCTCTTCTTCATTGTTGTTGTCATCTTCTTTTCTCCTCCTCCTCCTGATCCTCTTCTTCCTCTTCCTTCTAAATAAATAAGCAGAAGGAATAGAGCCCAAGAAAAGGCTCAAAAAAAAAAAAAAAAAAAAAACCAGAGGCAAAAAGACAAACAACTTCACACAGTCAGGAATCACGTAGAAAATACTAAATTAGAAGCCATAATGTGTATGCAAAGGACCTATAGGGTGAAAAATACCAGTATTTATTTTATTACACAAAATATTTTTTTTAATTCATGATATATTATGAGACAAGTAAATCCAAAGATGCCTGTCAGTTGGTTTTCTCTTGGCTATATGCTCCTGATCATGCAGTCTATCCTAAAGACTGGTTTGTTTTCCCAGTAAAAGTACTTTAGGGAAAACTACAATTTTCACTTGCAAGTGGTTATCAGTTGGAGATAGATGGCTTCTGGGTTAGGAACAGAGCATGTGCCCACTTTCCCTTCAGATTTAGAATCCCATTCGTACTGTGTGTGTGCTGTCTAAATCTCTGTGAGTCCATATATCCATTGATCTGGTTGGTTTAGAGTACCTTGGTTTATTCATATTCTTCATCTCTTAGAATTTTCCTGATTTGTCTCGCACAGAGAGCCCTGAGGAGGAGGAACTTAATGGAAATATCCTGTTTAGGGCTCAGTGTTCCAAGAACTCCAATTATCTACACAAAAACAAAAACTAAACAAACAAAGCACAAAGTCTTCTTCTAAACCAGCATGAGCAAAGCTCATGTGAACTCACAGTGACTGAATGCATCATTCTGTACCTGATCTTGTGTTTATATAATTATAGTTTCAAGTTTACACATTTATGGGATTTCTGAGTGAATGAGTGAATCTCTTATTCTTTTGCATGCTCCTGAACTGTATTCCTTCTTTTGCTTGGTCATATCAAATTTTGATATGATATTGTTTGTTTTATATTTTATTTTGTTGTATCTTAATACTGTGTTTTATAAGTGTGTCATTTTCTAATGAGAGAAAGAAAGAAGCAGATCTAGATGTGAGGGGTATTGTGCAGAAATTTGAAGGAGAAGGGGGGAGAATTTGTAATCAGAAAATATTTTGTGGAACAAACCAATTTTTTATATAAATTTGTTTGTTTGTTTGTTTGTTTATTTATTTATTTATTTATGTACACTCCATCTTTTATCCCCCTACTCTTCCACCCTCTTACTGTTCCACATCCCATATCTCTTTCCCAACCCCCTGTCTCCAACTGGATGTCCCCACCCCCCACCCCACCTGACCTATAAACTCCCTGGGGCCTCTAGTCACTTGAGGGTTAGGTGCATCATCTCTGAGTGAACACAGACCCTGGCAGTCCTCTATTGTATGTGTATTGAGGGCCTCATATCAGCTGGTGTATGCTGCCTGTTTGGAGATCCAATGTTTGAGAGATCTTGGGGGTCCAGATTAATTGAGACAGCTGGTCCTCCTACAGAATCTCCATTCTCAGCTTTTTTCAGCCTTCCCTAATTCAACAACAGGAGTCACCTGCTTCTGTCCATTGCTTGGGTGCAAATATCTGCATCTGACTCTTTCAGCAGCTTGCTGGGTCTTCAGAAGGGAAGTCGTGATAGGTTCCTATTTGTGAGTGCTCAATAGCCTCAGTAATAGTGTCAGGTCTTGGGGTTTTCCTTGAGCTGGATCCTACTTTGGGCCTGTTGCTGGATCTTTTTTTTTCTCAGGTTCCTCTCCATTTCCATCCCTGTAATTCTTTCAGACAGGAACAATTGTGGTCAGAGCTGTGACTGTTTGATAAGATACTAATGCATATTATTTGAAAGTCATTTTCAATGTTTGTTGTCTATAACATATTTTTAATTAAACACGGAAATGGGAGCTTATAGGGTTTTTTTTCCTATACCCAGTTTAAGAGATAAAGTATTGGTTGAATTTCCATACCTTCACTGCACAGTAACAGTTTTATGTATATAATGACCACTATCGCATATTCTCTGTGTGGTTAAACTTCATGAATCCCTATATGGCTTTTCTATACCTTCTCACTATACATTATTAATCTTAAAAATACATATAATATTCAGAAAAATAGCATACAATAATTCATTTGAAATTGAGGAATATCCAACAGTTACTATCCTTTGCAAATATTCATTTGTCTACAAATATTTCTTAACTATAACTTATATCTTGACTTACATTTATGGATATCATTCACTATAGTTACTGAAGTTATAATTCACTATTATTAAAGTAAGAGACCATTAAAATACTTTGACTTTAATGGAATCCATTCATAGAGTAAACATTGCTAAGTGCAATATACTTCGGAAGCTAATTAAATATAATTCTGATTCCCTATTTTATACATTAAGTGTGATTTATTCTATCAAGAGTTTACATAAGATACTTTTTCTTCAGTGCAAATATAAGGAAGATCATAATGTTTAGAAGTGAGGCTTCCTTATCACACTAAGGGATGTGCTCTGGGAAGGAATAAGGTCCTTCTTGAGACTTTTAGTTCTTTCTCATAAGTACATGTCTTTTGCTTTAAATAATTTGTTGTTGAGTCCTGAATTTCTCTCCATTTTTTATAGAGGTAATATTTCTACCATTATATTTTCCACCACAAGGACCTTGTCATAACCGAGTGGTCATTGACACTGAGTCCTTGAACTTCCAGAATTATGAGTTAAATATCCCTTTGTGGGTTATATAATATTCTACTATAACCTTTTCATTATAGTGTTCAGAAAAAGGAGTATTAGATGGACATAGCATGAAAAACAGAAGTTAAATTATGCAGGTTTTTCACAAAAGTTTTGACAGGAGAAGAATTTGATTTTGCCATAAGCCAAGCAAGTTATATATTCATGTACCTTAGAAATAAAATAAACATCAATGAATAAAAATTTATACTCACAAGTTTCCAAAGATCATACTCAAGAGAAAGTAAGTGTACACACATGCACACACACATTCAATCACCTCTCGGAAATAATACAGTAAGGTGTAACAAAAATGTGAGAGAGCCAGTCTTTTAAAACCGCATTAGATGTGTTCACGAAAGAGATAACTTGCATTAGTCAAAGGAGAACAAGTTAATACAATAAACTTATTGGCTGAAATAAGAAAAAGAAAAAAAAAAGCAGGTTAGGATTTGAACTGTATTTCTCCAATATCACAAGTGGATCATTTTACCTTCTTAGATCTTTTTCATAGGTTTACCTTCAGAAACACTTAGCAAATTGGGAATGAGAGACCAGTGTACTGTTTCTATAAATAATATTACTAATACATTTATTTTATCTACTCATTGAAATGGAACCTATACCTTCATTTGTATGAAAAGAGTCACTCATGGTTTGTTTATAGATATTAAAAAGGCTATTATTTATTGTATTCACACTACTAAACTTGCATCCAGGAATCATTTTTATTGCATCATGAATATGGATTGTTTCATTCATAAATTATAAAAACAGAAAGTGAACTGTGTCCTTGTCATGTAGTAAAGCAATTCTTACACTTTTAGCAACACCTTTGCTTGAATACATGTGGGAATATGTGATGTATATCAATGGTTGCAATGTGGCTAAATAAGCAATGCAATTAATTATTTGGAATTACATTTCAATGACCGTAAAAACTTCTACCAGAATGGAAGATTTAACTTGCACAATGACTCCAAGTAATTTTATTTATATCAGTGTCTTTGGTTGTGAAATGACCTTTCAGTTAGAATAGGTGATTATTTATTATGTTCTAAGAGAGTTTAAATGAACATTGCCACTTCTTACCCTTAAAAAGTAGAAATCATAGACTGATTACACACTTTTTAAATAGATAAGATTTAAAAGCTGTAATTTTTTAAGTTTAATTTGATCTGTAAATCAAATGGTAAGGCTTTTTATAGTGCAAATATTTATAAAATGTTGAAGTTGAGCACAAAGAAGCTGAAAAAGAGTGACAATATATTCAAACAATAATTTTTTTCTTAATTTAAATAATCCATTTAGCTTAGCTATTATGGGTAGTCTTTTCAGACTATATTATTAAATTGAACATATAACATGAACCAATGTATATTCTGGAGTGACTTTTTAAAATAAAAACTAAACAAGTATTGTCTCTTGTAGCTGTTAGAAAATTAAATAAAAATTATCTCTGTAGCTAATTCTAATATCACAAAACTAGGAAAAATATAAGTAGAAAATGCTAAAAGTTAATCCAAAAATGCTATTAAATTTTCTATTTAATGTAATGTAAATATAGACATAAAATTTTACATTTGTAATTCTCTTGATCACATCATACATTGATGGTGGGTTGGGGAGCACCCTCATAGAGGCAAGGTAAAGGAGTTATGGGATAGGGGGTTTGCAGAGGGAAAACTGGGAAAGGGGATAACATTTGAAATCTAAACAAATAAAATATCCAATTAAAAAGATGTTGTTATGTAATGTCAAGCAAAAGAAACTTTTATTCACTAGATTTAATTGTCATCTGGAAGGCTTGTTGCTGAATAAACTCATCCTTTCTAGTTCTTTCTGAAATCTGGCTGGCTGATTCAGCTCAGCTCTTCTGGTTTAAAACACCTCTTGAAACTGCCTGATTTGACTAGATCCTTATTCTCTGGCTCATTCTGTCTTCACATGTGAACTGTCTCTGTAAAACTATCTTGTTAAAACTCCCCTCTGTCTCTGTCTCTGTCTCTGTCTCTGTCTCTGTCTCTCTCTCTCTCTCTGTGTGTGTGTGTGTGTGTGTGTGTGTGTGTGTCTGTGTGTCTGTGGCTCTCTGTCTCTCTCTGTCTCATTCTGCTCTCCTCTCCTCTCCTCTCCTCTCCTCTCCTCTCCTCTCCTCTCCTCTCCTCTCCTCTCCTCTCCTCTCCTCTCCTCTGTTGAGTATGGAGTAACCTTTCTTTACTATGTTGTTCTCCTGTGCATTGGGCATATCCTATCTGACTCATTCTGTCAAATCTTTCTGTGATTTTCCACTTTTCTGCTGCCCAATTAGATGTCATTTTCAACATGGCGGCTTGCTTCTACAAATAAAATTTACGGTTATTGTTTGGGATTAAAGGTGTATGTTAAAGGTGTGTCTGTAGCCCAGCTGGATAAAACAAACCTGGAAGGTCTTTGGATGTAATCTCTTACCAAAGTGTCCAAGTTGCTGGATTAAAATTCCTCTACAATGTCCTTTATAGATTTTTAGGTACCACATTTTAACATAGTCTAAAATACTTCAGTGTATCCAGAAAGGAGTGTTACAGAATTCCAAACAAACAAACAAACAAACAGAAAGAAACTAACAGATTTTTTACACAATTATAATTAACTCTTATTCATGGGGAAATATTGATAATGAAATTCATAAAGAATCCTCAACCAATGACTTTGATCTGTCTCCTTGCTAAAACATTCAGCAAAGCTAAAGGTCTGGACATATGGGCTGAGCTGAATCACCATGTTTTGCTCTTTTTCTTTCCAGCGGTGAGAGGGAGAGGAAAAATACAAACAACTGACAGTAAAAAAAAGAGTGAAAGTAACAAGTTTACTATTCCTCATAGATTGGCTAGTGTGAACACTTAGTTGACATCATCATTATACATTTAATGACAAGATTTCAGAGTGGCTTTCAACATGGTTTCTACAATCCTTGCTTGTCACCATCCCCCAATTGATCAAGCATCCAGATCTAGTGGAACAAATACAGAAAATTCTGTTTCCCTAAAATCTCGATCCCTTAGAGCTGTGATTCACAGGAAGATCATTGCCTCTGTAACCATTATCATCTTGTTACTTAAAATGGCCTTCAGAGTTAACTGTTTCTCACTGTAGAAGTATTAAAGCACAGCTCCCTGCTATGATAGATGCAGATTCAACAATGTAAGTTTAATGAGGAATTCAGGCTGAAATTATTCTACCCTCACTTAAACCCAGTTTAAAAAAAAAATTGTGTAGAGTCTAAGTCTTGATACAGTGAAGATTGGAACAATATCCTGTGTGAGAATCTGACAGACTGTTAATTAGATAAAATGTGTAGCTTGAACCTCTTGTTTTTCTTTATGGTTTGTGTTACTAATGATCATAGTACAAGACTTTTCTTTCAGAGCAGGATTTAAGCCTACTGTTGTGACAGAAGGGCAATCCAGAGGAAGAAATGAAAGAAAACAGATAAAAGGAAAGGGAAGAAGCTGTAGAAGAGGAAGGAAAGGAGAAAGTTTCTAAGGCTAAAAGGGAGGACAGGTGCAAAATAAAAGTGAACAGCACATCTTTTTATACATTAAATTTCTGTTTCAAAACAAAGCAAAACAAAAACAGATTCTTATCTATTTCTTTGCTTCTTGATGTTTTCTCCTACTTTAATCCTGTCTATGTATTTCTTTGAGATAAAGAAAATTGGTGTTAAATTGATAGTCAGTCATTTTAACCAACTACAGCCAGATAAGCACATAATCATATATTTTTTTCTCTATGAAAACTTTCAGTTAGCAACGTATGGAGACTTAAATTTAGCAAAAATTTAGTGTTACGTAAGAAAGAATGTAAAGTAATATGGGGTTACATTTTTATTTGCTACTAGTGAACTGTTCTCTAAACACTAGAGAGTCATTATAAGCCCAACAATGCAATAAACAGTGTGCGCTCTGAATAATACATTGGTAGATGATTGTTATAATGGTAAAGAGTTTCTTTATACAAACCAAGGTAGCTACAGCCTCACCATCATGACGTAAAATAAATAAATAAATAAATAGATAAATAAATAAATAAATCAACAAACAAATAGGATTTTGGTTATCTATTCAACCCACTAATGATAAAAATAAGAACAGCATAATGGGACTTAGGATAAAAAAATGGATCTAATGTTTCCCCAAAATTCTGGTTACTGGGTCAATGACACGGATGATAATCATTCTTGAGGGCCATGTCAGACATGTAAAATGTGGTTTGTTTTGTTGTTGTTGTTGTTGTTTTTAATGTGTTACAGATTTTGAGCACATTTTTCTACTTATTAACTCAAAAAAAAAAAAAAAAAAACCCAAGTATTTGACTACTTCCCTGGTAATTCTCTGTTAAAATTCCTTTGAGTTACAACATGGCCTTGAGAAAATTCTTTGTTAAATCAAAGTAAATGACTTGGGAGGTTTAACAACCCAGTGTCATATCAGTTTCAATTAGATAATTAGCTGTCAAAAAGAGCCCCTAGAGAGAGAAACATAGGTTAAGCACATTTAATTGAGCAGAAGACTGAATGGAGATGGAAAGGCTTTCAAATATCATAGGCATTTTTCTTTTGAAATACTAATGGGAAGAATGCAGGGGCCACAGAAGGACTTGGTTCTAGTAGCAATCAGGTCAAAGTCAGCACAGAGATGGAAAAATAGCCTCCTTTCTTATTCTGCCTAGATTGCCCCTGGGATAGATGGAATCTATTTATTTAATATCCTTATGCGACAGTGAAATATGAAAAGTGGCTTGCAAGAAAAGAGAAATGAGCAGTAATATGTCAGTAGCAATAATATAACATTGAGAATAGTGTCCTTTGTAGTTGCTAAGGATAATTAGATTTCAAATACTTTTGAAAAAGTAAGCAAAAATAGTATACCTCAATGTTCTTTGAGAATTTTCTCATCTGTTTCAGTAAACATAAAAAGAGAAGAATTTTTTTACCTTGCTTTATATAATTACAATTTGGGCCTTTATTCTCTAAAAGGGCTAGGGATTGTGTTTAAAACAAACTGAATGAGCTTTGAGAGACAAAAATGAAAAGAAAGAAAAGGAGGAAGGAAGGGAGAGAGGAAGAAAGAGAGAAAGAAAGAAAGAAAGAAAGAAAGACAGACAGAATGAAAGAAAGAAAGAAAGAAAGAGAGAGAGAGAGAAAGAAAGAAAGAAAGAAAGAAAGAAAGAAAGAAAGAAAGAAAGAAAGAACTCAAAGAATCAAAGTAAGAAAAAAAGAATAGAACTTAGATTGCTGAGGGATATCTTAGTGGTATGTTAATCATGTCTTCCAATTTTTTATTAATTTATTTATTTATCTTACATCTCAATCTCAGATTGAACTTCCTCCTCTCCTCCCAGTCTCTCTTTCACATCCCTCCTCCATCTACACTTCCACCTCTTCTCAGAAAAAGGGAGACATCTGGTGAATATCAACCACCCTTGGCATGGTTAGATGGCACAGATCAATTTGCAGCAATACTAGATCCATCTTCTTTTATTTATGCTAAACAATGTAGTCCAGTTACAGGGAATGGATACAAATGGTGGGCAATGTAGTTAGAGACAGTCCTTTCTTCTGCGTTAGAAGGAGACACAGCTGCACAACTGTTACATACGTGCAGAGGGCCTAGGTCTCTTTCATGCGGGCTCTCATGTTGACAGTTCAATTACTCTCAGTTCATATGCATCCAGGTTAGTTGATACTACAGGTTTTCTTATGGTGTCCTTGACCCCTATGGCTTCATCAATCCTTCTTCCCACTCTTCCACGGGATTCCATAAGCTCCAGATAATGCTTGGTTGTGGGTCTCTGCATCAGTTTCCAACAATTGCTGAGTGGAGCCTCCAATGACAGTTATTCTAGGCTCCTGTCTACAAGAATGTCAGAATATCATTACTAGTGTCAGGGATATGCTCTCTCCCATGGCAATGGGACTCAATCTGGCCAGTTATTGATGCACCTTTCCTCAAATGCTGTTCAATCTTTTACTCCTGCACATCTTATAGGCCAGACAAATTGTGGTCTAAGGTTTTGTGGTCTCATTTGTTTTCTAATCTCTCCATTGGATGTCTCGCTTGGTTACAGGAGCCCTTCAGGCTCCATATACTCCCATTGCTAGAGTCATCCTCATGTATATCTGGAACTTTCTGTTTTCATAAATTTCTAGATTATCCCAGTGATGCTACTCTAATTCAGTTGCATCTCTCTCAGGTCCTCACAACTCATCACTCTTGTTCTCATCCCTACACACCACACCCAGATGTCTCCCTTCATCCATTCCCAAAGTCTAATCTATTTCCTCCTTTCAAGGAGATTCAAGTACTCCCAAGGATGGCATTGTGGTAAGAAAGAAGCTGCAATTATTGAAAATCATAATAGGCTAATGGTGTTAATATCATGAAAGACCAATTGTTAGGTGAAGGTCAATTTGCTGATGTAAGGCAGCAATGCCATTTGATGACTCTATTATTACAAAATGTACTTTGATAGCTTTAAGAGCTTGATGTAAGATGGAGGAACATTGAAAATGGGTCTATATCATTCACAAAGATTATGCAAAACTCCAGAGAGACTTTTACTCACTTGTTACATAGATTGGCACCTGCACTAAACAGGGCAATGTTATTACAGATGTGATACAAGTATTAACTGAAACATAGCTTTCAAAAATATAAATACAGAGTATAAAATAGTTCTTACACCTTTAAAAGTTCTATCAGCACCTGGGAATGGACAGAATAGAATTTGTGCTGATAGTGAAGCTAATGACTATGTAATCAGACAAGCAATAGCCAGTAATCTTAGATAAAAAAATGTATGTTGCTTTGGCTGCAGGAGAGGAGATCATTTGAAAAAAGATTGTAGACAAGGTTTTCCTGGTACTTCTCTAGAAAACCTCAGCCTTCTGAGATGTGTGGATGTGGTAAGTGTAGGCATTGGTCTAATGAATATAGACCAGAGGAGATATACAAGGTAATCTCTGACTGATGGGAGACTCCCTATGAGATAATCCTGTAAATATGGGAACGTCCCTAAGGGGGTTATCAATTACCCTGTGACAAACAGTTCAAGAGAAGCAGATCCTGTCATCAATCCAAAGATCAAATAGACAAATCGAAAGTAAGTATTGGACCCATTGTATTTTGAAATCTTATGAAATATGGCTTGATTGTTTCTGTGTTTAAGTGGGTGAGAAGATGACACTGAATAACAGAACCTTCCACTTGGCAGAATTAACAAAGTAAAAATGGCCATCCTATCAAAGTCTATCTATAAATTCAATGCATTCCCCATCAAATTCCCAAAACAATTCTTCAAAGACATGGAAAGAGCAATTCCCAACTTCGTCTGGAAAGGCAAAACAAAAAACAAAAACAAAAACAAACTAAAAAACAGAATAAAGAAAACAATTCTTAACAATAAAAGAGCAGCTGGGGGATTCACCATCTGTGACCTCAAGCTTTACTACAGAGCAATAGTGATAAAATTTGTTCTATTCTTTTTCTTTCTTTCCTTTTTTTTTCTTTTTGGTTTTTCAAGACAGGGTTTCTCTGTATAGTCCTGGCTGTCCTGGAACTTACTTTGTAAACCAGGCAGGCCTCGAACTCAGAAATCCACCTGCCTCTGCCTCCCGAGTGCTGGGATTAAAGGTGTGTGCCACCACATCCTGCAATATGTTCTATTCTTATGGCTTCTTTTTTTTTTTTTTTAGATATTTTGTTCATTTACATTTCAAATGCTATCTCTATACCCTCTCCCAACCTGCTCCCCACCCCACCCCCACTCCTGCGTCCTGGTCCAGCCATTCCCCTATACTGGGGCATATAATCTTCACAAGACCAAGGGCCTCTCCTCCCAATGATGGCTGACTAGGCCATCTTCTGCTACATATGCAGCTAAAGACACGAGCTCTGGGGGTACTGGTTAGTTCATATTGTTGTTCATCCACTGGCATCAACTCTCTCTAATGATCCTCAGTAAACTGCAGAAACTCAGAATGAACTCGATTCTATGATTCTACTGCCCTGCACTCACTGCATAGACTCCCCAGCTGACAACACTCCCTTCTGAGACTGCTCTTAAATAGCTTCTCTTTCCTGTGCTGTTCTTGTGAGATTTGGGCGTAGTCCATCTCTGATTCATTCTGTCAAATCCTTTTCTGATTCATCATTTTCCTTTCTCCTCAATTACTTTCAAAGACTTCTGACTCCTCCTAAAAACTAAATTTGACTTAAAAGGTGTGTACTACAGGCATGTCTGTGTTCCAGCTTGAGGGATTAGAAGTGTGTAGCATGCTTACATTCCAGTCAGGTTACACTATTTCAAGATGATGTTGAGAGCAAGTGAAAGCAAAAAAAAAAAAAAAAAAAAAAAAAAAAAAAAAGGAGTCAATGAGAAGTCCTCTTTCTTCCCAGGCTTTTTACCTTCCCAGTACACACACTGTTACTATATACGAGGCAAGGAGTTTCCAAAGGAAAAGTCCATTGCACAGTTATAAATTCCTGATCATTTACTCAATATGTATTAGAACAAGCTGGAAACCAGGACCTTATTTAATAACTGGCAAAACCTAGTATTCTTGTTAAGTCGTCTTTCCCTAAGGGTGCTTTCTGGAAAGGTAGCTGCATTCTCTTGTCTCACTCAATTGGAGATAGTTTCTAGGAAATCTGAGTTATCTCCATAGGTCTAGTTTTCACTGCAGTGTTTCCTTTCCCCGGGCAATTATCAATGTAATCCTATTTTCTCTATACTAATTATTTTCCAATTAGGACAACCATATTTTTATACTTAAGCATCACATTTATCTGAATTTACTTTCAGCCTATTGAGAAGTAGAGACACAACGTTACATGTAACCTTTTTCTAACCTTTCTACTTAAGATTTAGATTTAGAGTATAGGTTTAGAGGAGAAATAGACAGTAAGTCCACAATATCAGCTATCGTATCAAACAGTGGGAAAAAGAGATGATTCTTAAGAGTTTCTTCTTAGTCCATAGAAATCATTTACATGTGATGATAATCTCAACAACAATGTCAATTGATTTTAAATGACTTAAATACACCTAGCTTCCATGTTAAAAGAAGTGAAAGACCAAGCATATTGGATGTCAATTAAGCATTTACATGCTGATAATTGATTTATGCTACGTGTGAGCTGATTATGCAACTTTAGGTTATCACACAGCTTTTCATGATGTTAGAAAGAAGCTTCAGGCTGGTTTGTCTTCTTAGGCGGACATTGACAACATTGAGTATTTGTGTTAGAACTAATGCTTCGAAGTTGAAATTACCTTAAGGAAAAACAAAAACAAAAAGGTGGCTGAAGTTTACATTTTATTTAACTTTATCTAATAGTAATCTTTAAATTAAAAAAAAAATTGAATAGTTTTCAAAACATAAATTTTTGACCCTCATTGCTGCTGCTGCCCTGTCTTGATTATCTGTGACAAGGTCTTCCTGTGTACTTAATATTTTCTAGCCTTAACTTCCATAACTCTGAAATGATACATGAGGCCCACTATGCTCCGTAGAGTACTTTTCTTTTCAATGCCCTTCCCAATTTTTAAAATGATTTTAATTTCTATTTTCCCAAGTTTATTTTTAAACTGTGATACAAACATATTCTAAAAATTTGTTATATATTTTATGCATCAAACCAAAATCTCAATATTTAAAATCGATTAAATACTTTAAAAAAACTGTCGTATGTGTGTGTGTGTGTGTGTGTGTGTGTGTGTGTGTGAGTGTTTACTGATTGTAAAAATATGCTGCTTTTCAATAGCACCTCATTTTTAATAAGCTTGAGCTATGCTACCCCAACTATGCTGGCTTGGTCTACTTCTCAGCTGCATGGCCCATTACCAGTTATCTTGCTCTCAACTTGGCCTCCTTCTTCATTTGTGTCCCAGTGGCAAATTTCTTTTTTTTTTTTCTTTCAGGAGTTAAGGCATAAATTTAATGAGTTTATCATGGACACATTTTCTCAATTTTCTGTTTAAAAAGACAATATATGAGGCATGTAACAAAAATGTTTTTTGGGGGGTTTGTTCTGAGCAAATTTGTTATTGGAGAGTAGAAAAGCTATTAGTGTTTTATCTTATTGAGCTTGGTAGTTAGTTCTAAGAATCAACTGGAATGTTAAGGTTTTCAACACATAGAACCATTTCATATGCAAACAGTTACAATTTGGCATCATTCTTTACTATTAGTACTAATTTTATTACTTTCTCTTGCCTCATTCCCTCATAATGTCTAATATTACATTGAATAGACATGGTGAGAGTAGATTCCCCAGTCTTTTTTTTTTTTTTTCTTTTTTTTTTTTTTTACGTATTTTCCTCAATTACATTTCCAATGCTATCCCAAAAGTCCCCCACACCCTCCCCCCCCAACTCTCCTACCCACCCATTCCCATTTTTTGGCTCTGGCATTCCCCTGTACTGGGGCATATAAAGTTTGCCTGACCAATGGGCCTCTCTTTCCACTGATGGCCGACTAGGCCATCTTTTGATACATATGCAGCTAGAGTGAAGAGCTCTGGGGTACTGGTTAGTTCATAATGTTGTTCCACCACCGATAGGGTTGCAGATCTCTTTAGCTCCTTGGATACTTTCTCTAGCTCCTCCATTGGGGGCCCTGTGATCCATCCAATAGTTGACTGTGAGCATCCACTTCTGTGTTTGCTAGGCCCCGGCCTAGTCTCACAAGGGACAGCTATATCCCGGTCCTTGCAACAAAGGCTTGCTAGTGTATGCCATGGTGTCATTGTTTGGAGGCTAATTATGGGATGAATCCCTGGATATGGCGGTCTCTAGATGGTCCATCCTTTTGTCTCAGCTCCAAACTTTGTCTCTGTAACTCCTTCCATGGGTGATTGTTTCCAATTCTAAGAAGGAGCAAAGTGTCCACACTTTGGTCTTCGTTCTTCTTTAGTTTCATGTGTTTTGCATCTTGTACCTTATATCTCGCTATACTAAGTTTCTGGGCTAATATCCACTTATCAGTGAGTATATTTCATTTGAGTTCTTTTGTGATTGTGTTACCTCACTCAGGATGATGCCCTCCAGGTCCATCCATTTGCCTAAGAATTTCGTAAATTCATTCTTTTTAATAGCTGAGTAGTACTCCATTGTGTAAATGTACCACATTTTCTGTATCCATTCCTCTGTTGAGGGGCATCTGGGTTCTTTCCAGCTTCTGGCTATTATAAATAAGGCTGCTATGAACATAGTGGAGCATGTGTCCTTCTTACCAGTTGGGACATCTTCTGGATATATGCCCAGGAGAGGATATTGCGGGATCCTCCTGTAGTACTATGTCCAATTTTCTGAGGAACTGCCAGACTGATTTCCAGAGTGGTTGTACAAGCTTGCAATCCCACCAACAATGGAGGAGTGTTCCTCTTTCTCCACATCCTTGCCAGCATCTGCTGTCACCTGAATTTTTGATCTTAGCCATTCTGACTGGTGTGAGATGGAATCTCAGGGTTGTTTTGATTTGCATTTCTCTGATGATTAAGAATGTTGAACATTTTTTTCAGGTGTTTCTCAGCCTTTCGGTATTCCTCTGGTGAGAATTCTTTGTTCAGCTCTGAGCCCCATCTTTTAAGGGGGTTATTTGATTTTCTGGAGTCCACTCTCTTGAGTTCTTTATATATATTGGATATTAGTCCCCTATCTGATTTAAGATAGGTAAAGATCCTTTCCCAATCTGTTGGTCGTCTTTTTGTCTTATTGACCATGTCTTTTGCTTTGCAGAAGCTTTGCAGTTTCATGAGGTCCCATTTGTCAATCCTCGATCTTACAGCACAAGCCATTGCTGTTCTATTCAGGAATTTTTTCCCTGTGCCCATATCTTCGAGACTTTTCCCCACTTTCTCCTCTATAAGTTTCAGTGTCTCTGATTTTATGTGAAGTTCCTTGATCCACTTAGATTTGAGCTTAGTACAAGGAGAGAGGAATGGGTCAATTCGCATTCTTCTACATGATAACAACCAGTTGTGCCAGCACCATTTGTTGAAAATGCTGTCTTTCTTCCACTGGATTGTTTTAGTTCCCTTGTCGAAGATCAAGTGACCATAGGTGTGTGGGTTCATTTCTGGGTCTTCAATTCTATTCCATTGGTCTACTTGTCTGTCCCTATACCAGTACCATGCAGTTTTTATAACAATTGCTCTGTAGTAAAGCTTTAGGTCAGGCATGGTGATTCCATCAGAGGTACTTTTATCCTTAAGAAGAGCTTTTGCTATCCTCGGTTTTTTGTTATTCCAGGTGAATTTGCAGATTGCTCTTTCTAATTTGTTGAAGAATTGAATTGGAATTTTGATGGGGATTGCATTGCAAAAATGTTTTAATAGCCACCTATTTACTCAGTGCTGCAGGAGTCAGAACATTAGCTTTCTTTTTTTTTCCCCTGATGAACGTTTTTATTAAAAAAAAAAAAAGCAAAAAAAAATTCCATTAAAATGGGATGATTTTCTAATAAGACTTTACTTCGGCTGAATTATATATATTTCTACATCTCACTTGAGACTTTTTCCCTGACTCTCTGTGCAGGAAGTCTCATCTTTTCATCAACAATGTTTAAAAAATACTGAGTAATTAATGCTTCATATTAATGGCAATACAAAAGTTCTGACTAAAACCAAACATCCTGGTATTGAGTTCAGCATTCAAATACCCAGTGCATGAAAATATCAACATCTACTTTTAGATCAGTAAAGGGATCTCTCCTTACGAAAACTATTTTTTAAAATTATACCCACAATGTCCAGTCTATTTGTATTTGGCAACCTGGATAAGTATTCTGCTGTCTATTGTATCTTGGTGAGTTCAAAGTTCTGTACTTAAATCACTTGCTATCACAACTCCCACTTATTAACCTGTAAATACCTCTTTAGATCTTAAAATATGTTTTTAAATTCTAAACAATTTAAGCTTAATTGTGACTCTATAACTGTCTATCTATTCTTCAACCCATCAGAGACCTGAGCAGGATAAATATTACAGGAGTAAACAGGAAGTGTAGAGCATGCACCTTACAAATCTAGAGAAATGACAGAGACAATCAGTTGCCTGGACAGTCAGCTCAGCTTTCTCTGCAACACTGGGGCATCCATCTTTGGCCTTCTTGCCCAGATTATGACATATTTCTCCATGAAGCAGGAATTATGAAGGATTTTGTTATCTTGTCCTTGCAAAGTCCAGCAGTTGATTTCTTTCTATGTCCTGCTTGTCCACAAAAATCTTAGACAAAAAACTGTCTGTATTTGAGGCAAGGGGAATTTCTTGCCCAGTAGCAAGATGGCCACATTTGAAGCACACTCCATAAAGAGATTCTTTGATGCCCATCATCTTCTTTGAAGTAGAATGGAAGTGTTTCCAGGAACTGAGTTGTGTCACAGGAAAGGAAAAGAAAGAAAGAAAGAAAGAAAGAAAGAAAGAAAGAAAGAAGGAAGGAAGGAAGGAAGGAAGGAAGGAAGGAAGAAAGGGAAGGAAGGAAGGAAGGAAGGAAGGAAAAAAGGAAGGAAGGAAGGAAAAAAAGGCCTTTTATTAATAAAACATCTTAAATATTACATTCTATAGATCTCTGAGTTTTTGAAGACTAGCAATCAATCATCTAATTATCTGTCTATGTGTCTATCTATCTATCTATCTATCTATCTATCTATCTATCTATCTATCATACATCTGAATAAGCAAATATTGCTTATTCTAGCAATTAACTATTTGTTCAACTTTGCAAACATTTACAAAAGGCTTACTTCTGTAATAAACTAAACTAGTACTTAACATGACAACAAGTTTGATTGACTATTAACGTGAATTTCTTAATTACCATAAACAGTTTGTAATAGTAGCTTATAAAAGGACTACAACGTCCTATTGCATTTTAATTGAGTTGTATAGATATAATAATCAAGCAATATTTGAGATTTTTAAATAAAAATATTCACTCATTTTTCATATTAAGTGCAATGATTCCCCTGAGGTACAATAGCAAACTATAATATGGCCAGTGATAAGAAAATAGAATATAGTAAGTGATACATAAGTGATAGTTATGATATTATATTATTTTAAGGTCATGGCTATCAAATATAGTTGTATTGAAGCACTCTCAATTGAATAAACAACTGCTCCTCAGGGGAAAAAAAACAATAAAAGTAAAAAACACAAACCTATAGCTAGTAGATAATTATTCCTGATTAGAGATTTTCTTGAATGCATATCTCACTCAATGTTTTATATATATGTATACACACACACACACATTGAGTCATATGTAAAATATCTGACTCAAACTAAAGGCAATTGAATTTAAACTATAAAGACAAGACATAAACTTTTCTGTCCCTCCCCACCCCCAGTTTTTCCCCTGTACATCCTTTGTCTTCACTCCCTCTTCCCCCTCCCCTCTCTCCTCTGTTATTCTCTCTTTTCCTCTCCACTCTTCTGTTTTGTTTTTATTTTTATTTTTAAGTAAGCATTTTAAAATTTCCAACTGTTATTTTTTATGCCTCTGATGATAGTTCTAACTTGAAAGAAAATGGTTGTTGAGAATGTAGGGAAATTTGTGGATAATCAGGAGAAGCCAGATCCAGCTTCTCAGTTGTAAAACTGAGCCTTCTGTAGCCTACTTCCTTTAAGATCTGTCTCTGCCTTGCAACAATGGAAAAAAAAGCAGCAATAATGTCAGGCAAACTTTGACTCTAGAAAGAACTTCCAAAGAGTTTTCTAGACATTAGATATTTTAATGTATTAACATTTAGGTGGTCCAATATGAAAAAAATACTGATACATAACTTGATCACGATTATTTTCTTTAAACATAGTAATTTATATTTTAAATCATCTATGTAGATATTCATATATTATATAATACAATGTGTATATGGATATATGTGTGTCTATATAATAACTATATATGTATATATACATATATATTTATATTGCATATATATACACATATATACATGAGCATAAAACTGGGAAGGAAATATGTTAGGGAATCTATAGGGAATTAGATAAAGAAAATATGCTTTGATATAACCACAACTCATTATATCCATGTATGAAATTCTCAAATAATCAATAAAATCCTTGTAGAATTACTTTAATAAAAATTTATATATTTTATAAATTTATATTAGCATAGTAGTATAGCCAGAGTATATAATGTTCCTTATATGCCATGTGTCCGGTCTAAGCACGATATGATCAATACAGAAGTCTACTTTCCTAAAATAGTTTTACCAGTAGGCATGCATTCATATTCAAATACTTTGAAATAAATATGTTAAGACATGTTAGCATTGACCAAATTAACTTGACAGTTTTGTCCTCATGGTGTTCAACAGCAAGACTGACAGAAACCTTGAGTGTAAGCTCGCTTACTGGTTTTGTATGATCAGGTAGTATTGCTGGCTTCTTCAATCATGATTTCACCTTTATTCAGAGTTCAACTTTTAAGAAAAATTCCTCTTTGTGATTTCTGATTTATGTATAATAAAATACTCCTATGTCAACAAACACAAATACAAAAAGCAAATTCAATGTAACAACTCTTGGTGGAATCTGACAAATTAACTAGAAATTTACTGAATAAATGAATTAGAAATTTATTGAATTTAATATAATAAATCTTGTCTTGCTTATCATTGTGAGTCGAATTTGGATTTCATATAATATCTCTAAATATAATTTATAAACTTCATGACGTTTTTAGGAATGTTAAAGTGTAGAAGCTAGACTTAGATATGATTACAAATCTTTAAAGATTGTAAGCTCCAGCATTTTAATTTCTGTGTAATTAGTCGTATTAGTTTTGAATTTTAAGAAAACAATCCTATATTGTTGGGGAATTTGGAGTAAGAGAAACATAAAGAAAATTCACAAATATCATATTAACCATTTTATATAAAATAATATTAACTATCATTAATATGTATTATAATTATTATAATGTCTACCAAAATAATATAGTTTAAATAGGTAATATAAAAACAACTCTATAGGGAAATCTAGTGATATAGTTTATGATAGGACAAAATATATGACACTTATGGATCTAAATTGTTCTCACTGAAAATATCATCATTTATTCAAAGCTTTATAATCTCCTTAAACCATTTATATGACTCACTGAAGGTCAACTTGCAGCAACAACTCTGATATTCATAATTCAAACATCTGTTGATACAGAATTTACTTATAGAACAGATTAAGAAAAAATTTTTGTAAATAAAATACTGAAGCATCCTTGAACTAAGCAAGTTCAGTGATTGACAACCTGTAATCTTAAAACTGATATAGTTATGTCAGAATTTATTTTCCAATTGACTTTACTTTTCCAGAAGAAAGCTTACTATGTGTAGAGGTTGGTAAACCTATGTAACTCCATGAACTGTGGATGAGGGAATCCACTTTTTTACTCTCTGAAATTAGTGTGAAGCCTGTTCTCTCCCTGAAGACGTTGACAGCTGAAAAGCCACTGGACATTCACTTTCAAGACAATTCACCTCCTCACGTTAAAACAGTGTTCCTTCTCCTTTTAGCATGTCAGAATAAAAGTTATGCTCATTTTGTAATTTGACATCTGTAATTTGCTTGAGCCATGACATTAGATTCTGTGTGTCCATGTGGGTGTAGGTGTGTGTATGTGAAGTATGGTTGTGAGTGTGTTTGTGTGTGTTTAGCTATTAGATTTCCTCGTATATGCCTATGATTTTAGCTTTCTATTTGCACTTTTTACTGTATGATTACTATAATTTTTGGTGTATTCACTGCTCATGCACTCATTTTATTGCTTTTAACAATTGTCATCATGTGAATCCAGCATGTTTTCTTTATTTATGAATTATCCCATTGATGGAAAATCAAAATACTTCAAATTATTTGTCGTTACTAACCACTTTTGATCAATATTCATGCTGTTAAGCTTGGCATAATAATATGCATCTCGATGTGTCATGAACAACCTCATACTGCTACTCTTTAAACACATAACAGTCATTGTACAGTATCTTTACAAGTTATTCATTCCTTTCTCAACACATGACTTTCTTAAGTATATATATATATCTAAAAAATAATGTGCTATTCTACATTCTATACAAGATTTAAAGAAACATACATACACCTCAATTATTATAAAATAAGACAATCTAATTTTTGAAAATTAAATCTTTTGAGAATTTAAAAACAATAAGTGGTCTAAGGAGGCTATATTTACTAATATGTCTATGCCTACAAACATATAATTAAATAAGAAATTGCCATGAATTTAAGAGGGAATTAGGGACCCATTTCTCCTACTGGGCTGCTTCATCTACCTGCAGTAGATGTGTCTAGTCTTACTACAACTTAATATTCCAAGGATGATTGATATCTATGTGTGGTCTCCCCTTTTTTGAAGACAAATGGAGGAGGAGTAAATGGGAAAGTTGAGTAGAAGGAGAGGAGGAAGAGGAAACTACAGTCAAAATGTAAATTAACCAACTAAATTAAACGGAAGAAAAAAACACCATAGATGAAGTAACCTGAACCGAGAAGGACAAATACAGTATGTATTCATTTAAAATGGATATAATCTACTAAGGAAATGATAATCAAGCTGCCATCCTCAGAAACAGGGATGTTAAGTAAAGAGGAAGGCTATAGAGAGAAAACCTGACTCTCTCTGTGAAGGGGAATTCAGATACAATCAAGGGGTTGACTTGAGGTACGGGGCACTGACAGACTTAGAAAGATCAGGTGGAGGGATGAAGGTAGAGGGTGTGGAGAGTGTGGAGAGAGATAGCTGGAATTGGGGAGCATATGGGAGATGCTGTTGAAATTTAGTGCAGTGGAAATTTTCTAGAATTTATGAGGGTGAGCCTAGGGAGGACTCTCAATGGTAAGTCTGATCTGGCCATCTCTTATAGCCAGTTAAAGCTTCCAGGGATGAGACTAGTTTACATTAAATTGAGTTGTTGGTTGAGGAAGTCCTATAGAAACATCAACCTAGGCTTATAACAGGACAGAAAGGCACCCTCTGAAAGCAGACAGAAAGACCCACTGTGGAGTAAGTCTTCCACTCAGCCCATTGAATGTAGAAAGGCATAGATAGCTACTGTAGGCTTGGATCCTTCACCTCTACATTCTAGTTTCTTTGGAGTGGGGAGGTACTCCATAGGTTACTGAGAGAGAAACCTGGACACCACCCCAGTCACAAACCCTCTACATACAATCCGTCCTGTCTGCTGTGCTGAAAATGTGGGAGTGGTCACCAATGTTTGGATTTACCTGAGGCCCATCCCAGGAAAGGAAGCTTGTCTTAGGGTTTCCATTACTGTGAAGAGACACCCTGCATGACCAAGGCAGTTCTTACAAAGGAAAACATTTAATTGGGGCTGGCTTTCAGGTTTAGAGGTCCAGTCCATTATTATCTAGGAGGGAGCATGGCGATATCCAGACATAGTGTTGGAGAAGATAAAAGTTCTACATCTTGTTCTGAAGGAAGAGAGAAAAAGACTGGCATCCTCAGGAAACTAGGAGGAAGTCCTCAAAGCCCAACCCCACAGTTAAACAATTCCTCCAACAAGGCTACACCTACTCTCCATCCCTCCAAATAGTGTCACTCCCTGCACCAAACATATTAAAACCACCACTAAGCCCATGCCCTCCCTACATTGCCTAGAGGGCCAGGAAATGTATATCCCAGAGACCTAGGGTATAAATATAAAGACAAGTGGAAAAAAATCAATGCAATGATTCCTAATTTTATTCTGTCATATGCATATATCTGTGCCTTGCATTAGACAGGCTTCCTCCTGCAGCATCTGGGAACAAGTTCAGAGACCCACATCCACAAACTAAGTAAAGAGACACTCTAAAAGTCACCATCATGTCCATCATGAACCTCATGAAAGATGGAAGGAAAGACTTTAGGAATCAGTGGAGATAGCAAACACCAGGACAACATAGCCCACTAAGTTAACTAGGCGAGGCTCACAAAGATGGGAGTGGCACTCCTGGAACCTGCCTGGATCTGCACCATGTTGTCTGTGTAAAATGTTATGGCTGTTAGCTTGGTGTATTTGAGGGACTCCTAAAAGTGGGACCAGATATTTCTCTGACTCTTGCCTGTTCCTTGGACTCTTTTTTCCCCCTATTGAATTGCCTTCTCCAGGCTGGATATGAGGGCTTTCACCTAGTCCTATTGTATCTTGTTTTGTCCAATAAGACTGTCATCCCTTGGAGACCTGCTCTTTTCTGAAGAGGAAATGGAAGAGGGTTGATATGGGGAAGAGGGAAGGTTGGAGGGCATTAGGAGGAGTGAAGGGAGGGAAAACTGTGGTTTGGATATTTAAGAGACAAATGCATTTCCAATTAAAAAAATCATAAGAAATAGAAAAAGTATAACCATTATTGCCACAAATTAAATTTATTTTTTAATAAATCTAGTCAAATAAGGTTAGGTCCCCAGACATCATGCACAGCCAACATGAAATTACAGGCTACTACTTCATAACAATTTTGATACATTAGAAAATCAAATAGGATGAATGCATAAAAAGAAAGTGACTGATAAAAGAGACAGCACACGAAGGAAAATAATTATAACTGTAAGAAGTAAAATAGCAATAAGTATCAAGTTTAGTAATTACAGGATAAAATGAGCATTATATTATGTTAAAATAGTCACATGAATTTAAATTAAAAATATTCAAAATTTTGAAAAATATTAAAGGCATTTTAGTAACCATTTCAAAGGCTAATAAAATTTAGAAAATGAACAATATAGGTTGCAGATAAGAACCACCAACTAGGAGAAAAACAACTCATTCTGACTTAATTAAATTTCTTTCTAAAATCAGTAAAAATTTTAAGACTACTGTTGGGGAACACAATATATAAATGAGGTTTTTGACCCTTAATAAATAATGTTAAGATATATTTTACTAAAGTTACTGACTTTAAATTGTGAAAGATCTAGATTTTTAGAAAAAATGATGTGATTTTAATAACAGATTTTCAATAAAAATTCTTAAATTTTGCATTAAGTGACCTAGCATGCTGATACTGATATAGTTCAGAATATATCTTGCAAGTCACGGACATTCAAGTTCAAAGACCACACAGATGCTCTCAGCTTATAAAATTAATAAACCAAATATTTTCATCATGCAGGGACATAATATACTCACTAGATAATGATATTTATACAATACAGTATCCATGAAGACACTGGCACTAAGAAAGGTTTTAACCATAAAATACACAGTTAAGTATAGAAATAAGTACAAGCACAATGAAGAAACATACAATTCTAAATTTTACAGGGAGAACAGAAAGAACATATTTAAAAGTGTTTTAGCAATTAAATATATTTTTCTAATGCTAACCTGTTATTGTGAGACCAGTGTGTTTTTAAAGTAGTATCATACAAATTAATTCCCATGAGACATTCCATTGTCCCTTGAGACTTTGAGAAGTAAAATTCTCAGTGGGCATAAAAAGAGCAACAGATGCAGTGGAGGAGACGAAGCAACAACATACTGCTTGCCTGATTTGAACGTAAATGTAGGCATGAATAACACATGAAATCTTTTGTTTTAAAAAGTAGAATGTCTATTTTGCAGCTCTTTCAAAGAGTCAGTTGGATGCAAAGATAATGAACTTTCCTAGTTTGCACATTAAGGCTTTGAGATATTTGTTTCTAATAGGAACCATTTTTAAGACAAAAGAAAAGTAAATATAAATAAACATGTAAGTAAATGAATAAAAACAAACAACGTAGCTTATTTCAGAACTAAGGATTGCATAAGAGAAGCCTAAAACATCTTTGTGTCAATTTCTAGATTCTAGAGATAGTGCTTAGTGCCGGAGCACTTGTCCAGCCTGTGTGAAGCTCTACATTCAATCAGTAGTACTAGAAAATCAAATCAATAAAAATTAAAAGGACATAAAAATGAAACACTTTATGAAATCAAACATTTCAAGTCCACTTGAAGAGGTTATTTTGAATTTAAATAAAGCACTTTGTGATTGAATAAAATGATAGCTTAAAGAGATTAGAAAATAATATGTGTGTGTGTGTGTGTTTATGATGACCTTAAAAGGTCTTAAAATTATTTTTAATGAATGATAGCTCCATTAATTACACGAGCTAGTGGTAAATAAACAGAAAAATATCCAATTATTTCTCCTTTCTATAGCCCACAACCAAACAACAAGAAGGGTATAAAAGAAGGGTCAATAAAGTTGAACAAAATTAATGAGAACCCTAGAATATGACCATTTTACTATCCAGAGAGAATACACTTATGCATTTGCCAAGCAACAACTTACAGCACTCACAGGATTAGAGGAAAACAGAGTAGTGAGAGAGAGAGTGAAGCTATGATCATTTGCCACTTGTAATGCTTGGCTTTGGTTAATTCCCTATGTCTCAGCTCAAGAATTACTTCTTAATAATCATAGCACATCAGAATTTCTGCTTTATCTGATCATGAGTTGTTTATTCATTGTTTTTGGTTGTTTGCTGGGTAAGTTTCTAAACACTTGACTGCCACCTTGTAAGAACACAATATTTTTAGAAGTAAAAATCTATATTCTTCCCTTCCTGAAAATTTAACACTTAGAGGGATGACAGACCTTTTGACATTGTGATACAACATTGCCATTTGAAAAGTTCACATGTGAGAACCTTGTGATGAATCATTTTTAAAAAATCAATCTTAAAGTTGTCAGTATTTAATTATGTTACAATTTTACATTGGGCTTCTTTCATCCTCCTCCTTGGCTACATGTGGATGCCTGTAACTCTTGGACTGCAGGTTTTACAAATCTGACAGACAGTATTGCCTTTCGAATGTGTAACTATGTTTCCTTCCTTTCATGCTCATTGTAGACTATAAAATGATTGGTCACTATGATTTTAAAAACAAAAGTCTTATAGAATAACCTGATAGAATATAGCCAACTTTTCCCTTGTTTGTTTAATACAATTAATCTAATTCCTACTTTTCAGTACTTATGCATAAGTTCACATTTTTTTCACAATTTTTTTAATGTTAATTATTTACACTAATATTCAGAACAACTTTGGGTAATGCCTATAATTGTCCGAATTTTGTAGTCAGGAACACAGTTATCCAGAAAGGTTTCCAGATACAGATGAAAAAGAACCCAGCTGTGTGATTCTTAATTACTTATTATAAATACAACCTCACCAAAAAAAAAAAAAAAAAAAAAAACCAAAAAAAATAACTGTGCACAGTTATTAAAATGTTAGTGTTGAAGAAACAGATAAGATAAAAATAAAATGGAGAGAAATAAATTTTACATAAATATGATATTTTGGATTTCACTCACTAGGTGAAAGCAGTAAATACATGCATATATAGCCACTACCGGATACAATATTTAAGGCATTTTAAATGCCAATGTACTAATGTGTTGCAAATGAAATGATGGAAATGATTTAAAAATCTTCTAAATTATTTATAAATTTTGAGATGTTCTTAATGAAACAAATGCATTTTAAGCATGTTATTGCCTATGAATTTGCAAATGTGTTTTAATTCCACCTGTGAAAAATATCGTCTAATACAAATTACAAATATAAATCCCTCACACTTTTGCAGATGTATTTTAATATTCTGTCCACTGTTCAAGTATATTTTATTTTTTGAGAATTCCATACAATGCATTTCATCACACTTGAACTCTCACGAGCTCAGTCCAGATTTATCTCCACTTACCTGGTCTTAATTCCTGCCTCTCCTTTTCCATTAAATAACTTTACAATCTGCTTCATTTGTCTAAATACTCCTGGGCTTGAGGCCATCATTGTGACTAAAAAACTCACCAGAATCTACACTGTTAATGTCTCCAGCTGCATATATAGCAGAAGATGGCCTAGTCGGCCATCATTGGAAAGAGAAGCCCCTTGGTCTTGCAAACTTTATATGCCCCGGTATAGGGGAATGGCAGGGCCAAGAAGTGGGAGTTGGTGGGTAGGGAAGCAGGTGTGGGGGGGAGAGTATAGTGGACTTTGGGTTTAGCATTTGAAAAGTAAATGAAGAAAATACCTAATAAAAAAACTGGAAAAAGAAAAGGAAAAAAAAAAGAAAGTAAAACTCCTCTTCTAGTACCTGTGAAATATTAAGAGCTAGTGAGAATTCATGCCAACCTCTTAGGAATTTTTGTCTATCTTTATCTTACATAGTTCTGGCACATGATGTTACAACTAGTGTTAGCTCAGATGTGCAACAGTCTTCTTGACCAAAAAAAAGAAAAGGAAAAAGAAAAAGAAAAAGAGCTTTTCATGTTGAAATCTACAGCCTCAAGTTCCTTTTACTTTTCTGATTTACCATTCATTTCAACAATGTTCTAATTAAAGCTGAATCTAGCTTTTGTCTATGGGTATATTTAGTTGAAGGCCAATAGACTTTATGAGATAATCTACTGTCATATTTTATCATAAGGAAGTTTCATTCTTCCTGCAAAACCTGAGGTCCTAGCCACTTACATAATTGTCTTCGCTCTGAATTCCCCAGTGCAAAATTCATCAAATTCATCAAATACCTAAATACATCAATTCATCAAAGCATTTGTAAAATTATTTTTCTACGAAAATCATTTCCATTTTTATAATTTATAGAAAATGCAGTTCTTAAATATAAAATGAAGAAATACAAATTACAACAAAAATACCTGTTTTATAAAGTCTTAGAGTAAATTTCAAAGCATATTTTTTCACCTGAAAGAAAATTATTGTATATATACTTCATGTGTCTGTGGGGCATAAAATATTTACAAAATAAAATTTAATATTAGTATTTTGATTAGCTGTCTGTAACTGTCAGAAAGAAGAAGTAGAGCTTTCTTTCTTAATAAAATGTTTGTTTTATTTCCTGTATAACCAAATTATCCTTTGTAGATTATTAAATATTATAATATTCTGTTAAAAATTCTGATAACATTTTTCAGAACGTTTTCCAAAAGTTTTTGAGTTGCCTCTGTAAAGGAGCTTATTGGAGAAGTCATTAGGTTTCCTTTCCTTTGAGGAGGAAATAGACTGAAGTAACATTTTATTCATTTCCTTTAATGATTTCAAGCTATCAAAAATAGAAAGTTTATAAAAGACCTTTTGGAAAATTTTTGCAGCTGGAGTTTGACTTCTTGAAATGTAACAGTGGCTCTGGAGAGGTTCACCCACAGTGCTCAGTCTTTGAAATTTAAAGCAAGCTAAAGATGTAAAAGGTGTATGCATCTCTAATCTTTTATTTCTACCATATATAATGATAATACTCTTGATGTTTATCATGTTTTATGTGTGACTAAATATATTTTGTATATTCATACAGAGAAATAGAATCATTCAAATAATAAATGTTACAAGGGCAAGCATATAAACACTAACAGAAGTTGGAAAGAATAATTTTGTTTTCAGAGAAACTTGCAAATGTAAGAACAAGCAAATGAAAGAGCCAAGAGCAAGGCATAAGGTAAGAAGAACATGGATGATTCAACCCTTTCAATACACGGAAAAATGAAAGACATGAACCTATTCTCTAGCCAGCAACTGAGTCATGATCTCATATACATGGCTATTGTCTCAGGAATACCAGGAAATGGGAAAACACCCACATAAAAATTAATCAACTAGTAGTCTCTTAAGTGATATAACACAACTTAAATGGAAAAGTATCATTTGTTTTGAGAAGTGTTCTCTCCAGTGCACTATACCATTCTGGACTCATGTTCCCCACTAAGCTCCCTGTGTGTACAGGGAGATCAATGTTCTGATTTCCTTTACTTCCTACTTTCCATTACAGAGTAGGGTTGCTTGTAGGGTTCAATAACTTTTCAATTAATAAATAAGGACAAATCTTCATATAAAAGACTTTCTTTTAAACTTTATTGGTGTATTTTAGTAGTATACACAGTATGCAGATGGGAGCTTTAGCAATTTTAAAGAGCAAAAGGCTTGGATTTCCGTATACTGATCACACTATGAAGCTTTTATTAGTCTGTATTAGCTAAGATCAGGAACTTAACTAGAGTTCAAGAAAGTAAGACTACATCATGGTCTTATTTATATTTTTGTAATTCACAAGAAGTGAATTTGACATTTTAGTTCTCTACTTTCATTTGATAGTCTATAATTTTAAACAGGAGAAATTATTCCAGTTGATATATTTTCTATGATTATTAGCTCATTTTTTCTTAGCTTTTCAGTCGAACTTAGTTAATAACTTTGAAGTCCAGTATATTACCAAGGTCCACAACTAGAATGACAAGATGTTGTTTTTATTTTAATAATGCACATAGCTGATCAGATAAGATATGGTACAAGTGTACAAAGTTTTTTTCTTGGTCACAAGACCAAGCTTTTGTTAATTTTCATAATTGTGAATGAATTGATTCTCATTTTTGCCCAGTTTTATTATTTTTTTAGAAAGACAATAATTTTTAAAGATTTTTAAATTTAATTCATGTGTATATGTGGGCTTGTAGATGTGTGTTTCAAGAGAGTCACACAGTGGTCAGTGGTAATGGATCACAAGGCAAGCCACCTGACATGGGTGCTGGATTGTGAACTTAGATACCCTGCAAATATGAGATTACTCTTAGCCATTAACCCATGTCTCTGTCTCTGAGAGGTTAGTTCTGAAAGATCTTATTCTTTTATTGCTACTTACATGCTATTGAATATTTAAAGTCAATTATTTTTTAAATGTTATAGTGAAGATACATATCCTGCATTTAACAATGTTTTCTTTTTGTATTTACTTGATCTTACTATTGACTGATAAAATTGAGTGACAAAGGATCAGTTAGGCACATAATGAAAAATTATATAGAATAAGAATATGATATCAGCCTTTGAATTTGACACGACCTTTAAATGTATTTAAGTGAAATAGTGTTTAAGTAATTTCATGTGATGAAATGCTATAATAATATTTATGGATATTGGGATATTTAATTTTTCATACATTGGTGGGAGAAAACTGTCATCACTAGTGCAGATTGAGATGCTATCTTATAAGAACGTAGAGTTTTCCTGATTGGTGCTACACTTATTTTTGTTTCTAGTACTTTTAATTAGTTTAACTCCATTATTCAAGAGTATTTGGCATTGTCTTTCACAGGGAAGCTGTCTGTATAGTCCTCAGTAGCAAAAATAGTCACTTTTTCTTGTCAAAGATGGAATACTCGCATTGCTATTTTCAAAATTCTTACATCATTTGATAGTGACTGAAATCATGTAGTGAATAATGGTCTCTTATGATCTTCCATTTTCTTTGTTACACACACACATGCGCACACACACATATACTCACACAAGTACACATACATACACACTCTCTCTCTCTCACACACACACACACACACACACTCACTCAAACACAGATTCACAGACACATACTCACACAAACATAGACTCACACATACAGACTCTCACATACATACATGCACATGTGTGCATGCGTGCACACACACATACACACATACACACATACACATTAATGATAGTTACTAATTGTGGGTCAGCAGCTAATTATTTCCATTATTGAACATCATTATTGTTAGAATAAAGTTTAAGATAAAGAAAACAGACCAAATCAGCAACAGGCTTTAAAGTGACATAACACATCTCCCTAAATAATTTTGAAGTGTTTATATTTCTTGGAGAAAAAACAAGAATGGTCTGATTGTATATAGGTATCATTCAATGGAGAATACAAATAAGTTTAGGCTATGTGACATCATTGTTTTAGATCTAACAAGATTAGCTTCTGAACTGAATATTGTCTAAGTAAGGTCTATAAACATAAACATATGAAGCCAAATTTCAATACTGTGTTTTCACTCTAGCACCTATGTTTATATTCCTCTATGTTTATATTCCTCTATGTTTATATTCCTCTATAGTCTTGTGAGACTGTCTTTATACAGCATCATTTTGGTACTTAATGTCCTGTATCCTGGTCATCTTTTAAGCTTTTTCTATAATATTTCCACAGAAGTACAAGAAAATAAGCTGACTTCAGAAGAGAGTTCCACACTGAACATAAATGTACCATACTCTAGGTGAATGTTTTATTAGAAAATGACTGAATGTTTTTCAGAGCTCTAACCAGACTGCAAGCAACACATGTAGTGGATAGAGGGCTTATTTACTTTCACAAGGAGGGCAACATATGAACAGAGAGATGGTCAACAAAAACACATTAGAAAAGCTACCTAAGATTAATTCCTTTCTTTGAGGATTTTGAAGAAGGTAAAAGAAATCAGGGTCTTGCTCTGAACTGGATATTGCCAGGAAACAGATGTTGATTCTGTCTTTGCTTCTTTTTATCAATTCTTCATGAGAAGATAAGACAGGAAATATGAGGCTATTTTTAAAGGTACCTGTCATTTATGTAAGCCACAGGAGGACCATGCTTGTCTCTTTTCTATGTTTGAGCTATGTTTTCTTTGTGTGAATTGAATTTGGATCATGACAAAGTGGCCTTGTTTTTGTCTTGATTCATCACAATCACAGACTACACTAGGCTGTTGTTAGTTTCTGGAGGAAATATTGATATTTAACAGAAGGAAAGCAAGGCTCATTTGTGCCAGGAGAGCTTGTAACATCATCAAGTGCTGAGCGCAATAGGCTAGTTCCCCAGATGTTGAGGCTGCTTTTCTTCATTCAGTATAATCAGTAATCAAATATGTCACAGAGATGGAATTTATCTCTGTCAGATGTTGATACATCTTTTAGCAACCTGTTTATCCCTGGCATTCATTATGTGATGTTCCTCAAAAAGATAAGGTTTCTTACTGTTTACATGGATAAATAATTCTCTCATTATTGACACTTTAAATTCTGATTGATGGACTTTGTGTCTTCACAACGTTACAGCTCAGTCTTGATAAATATTTCCTCAGAACAGGTAGGTTGCCACATATTTTTTGACATTAGTTCTTTGCCAAATAAGAGCCTTTGAACTGAAGGTTCTCTCCTATGACATCAATTTTGTGTTTGTGAGATTCTTTGTTCTCCCCAATGTTATCTGCAACACCATTTCTATGATATCCTTTGCATTGTTAAATTCATTAGATGTTTATATAAAATTAAATACATCCTGAGGAGATGTATGTTAATACATTTAAATGTAAGCTTAAATACACTGTGAGTGGGTTTTTTAAACTCATTTGCTACTCTTCACAGGATTGCAGACACTTATTTCTTCAAAAAAGTTCCTTGGATTCAAACATAACTCCAATTTCTTTAAAGAACAGTCTTTAGACAAATGCTATATTTGACTTTGGCTTGTTGGATCTAATATGATATATAATATGATGAGTAAACTAGATGACAATTATTTTTAATTGAGAATTTGAGAAATTACAATTAATTTTATTAGGAGAGTTTCTTGAAAAAAATAATAAATAAATACACAAGTAGCACAACAGATGTCAAAGCAGAATAAAAGCTAACCCTCCTGTTTTAGAGAGTGCTGGAGGAAAACCACAAAGGTTATTTGTTGGTCTTGTGCACTCCTGTGAACTGACACTTTCTGTGTTCTATAACTTAGGCATACCCACTACAAAAACCATCAAACACATACAAAAACCATCAAAGAATGCAAAGATTAATAGATTCTTCATAAGCATCAATCGGGAGTCAGAAATGCAGAAACATTTTTGTATAATAGAAGAAATTCACAAATAACAGCTAAACTTATAAATCAAATTTTTGCTTTTATATATTATGAATACATTTCTTACACTCTCTCTTACACTTGCCCTTGTTATCTTTCAAATTCATGAGCTTTCTTTCAGGAGTGGCATTATATTCACATATGTGTATACACTTATATTCTTAAATATAACCTTCTCAGTTTATGCACTCTTACTTGTATTTATGCTTTCAGGGTTAACCATTTGATACTGGAGTTTTCTCCTCCTAGGGGAAGTCTTTTTCTCCAGCTCTTGGTATTCCTTAGTTCCCAGAGGTCTTTGTGTAGTGTTGGGGCCCAGTGATCTTTCCTTCATTAGCTTTGGCAATTCTATTGCTATTTCCTTGTTCCATTCATGGTTAAGCAACTTTTCTCCAGAGTTCAATTTCTTTTTTTTTTTTTTCAGTCTTTTTTTTTTTTTATTCACTTACATTTCAAATGTTATCTCCAACGTCCCCTATACTCCCCTCCCCCGCCCTGCTCCCCAACCTACCCACTCCTGCTTCCTGGCCCTGGCATTCCCCTGTATTGGGGCATATGATCTTCACAAGACCAAGAGCCTCTCCTCCCATTGATCTACATATGCAACTAGAGACACAGTCATCGGTTGGATGGAACACAGAGCCTCTAAATAAGGAGCTAGAGAAATTAACCCAGGAGCTAAAGGGGTTGGCAACCCTATAAGAGGATCAACAACACGAACTAACCAGTACCCCACAGAGTTCCATTTCTTTTTTTTTTAATTAGGTATTTATTTCATTTACATTTCCAATGCTATCCTAAAAGTCCCCCACATGCTCCCCGACCTGCTCCCCCACCCACCCACTCCCACTTCTTGGCCCTGTCCTTCCCCTGTACTGAGGCATATAAAGTTTGCACAACCAATGGGCCTCTCTTTCCACTGATGGCCGACTAGGCCAACTTCTGATACATATGCAGCTAGAGACACAAGCTCTGGGGGGGTACTGGGTAGTTCATATTGTTGTTCCACCTATAGGGTTACAGATCCCTTTAGCTCCTTGGGTACTTTCTCTAGCTCCTCCATTGGGGGCCCTGTAATCCATCCAATAGCTGACTGTGATCATACACTTTTGTGTTTGCTAGGCCCCGGAATAGTCTTACAAGAGACAGCTACATCTGAGTCCTTTCAGCAAAACTTGCTAGTGTATGCAATGGTGTCAGTTCTATTTCTTAAGGTGATTTGCATTTTCCCAATTCTCTGCTCTAACTGCCATCACTATAAAGTACATTATTTTATGCTTGGATAAAGTAATGACCTCTAGGTGGACACTTATTCTTCTCTCCATTTCCAAATTCATCCTAAATTAAAAAATCAGGGAAAATTTTGTATGTCCTATTCAAGTTTCAGAAAGCACTGTGGCATATAAGAATTGGGAGTGGGTGCACAGGGGAGTGGGGGGGGGTAGGGTATGGGGACTTTTGGGATAGCATTGGAAATGTAAATGAAGAAAATACCTAATTAAAATAAAATAAATTTAAAAAAATGAAAGCACTGTGTCAGAAAATGCAAGGCTTTTCTTTATATTCTTCTCTCAGTCCCTGTTCATCATCACAGAGATTGTTTGAACTGTTTCCAGAGCAGGAGGCCATTCTCCTTCCCATTTCTTGTATGTGTTCTTCTACTCTGTCTAGGCTTATGGGAAACACTACTTTGATTCTCGTGACAAGTCCAAATCATATAGTACCAGAAAGGCTCTTATGAAGTCACACCTTGAAATGTACCCCTTCACTTAACAGATCATGACAGTTTGGAACTAAAAACCTTTCAAAAAATATCTGTTCTGCTTCTTCATTAAAGTTTTAAATGTGAAAAGAAAGAGCCCCAGTGGTGAGGAGATCAGGTCCAGGAACAACTAGTGTGCTGTCAGTCTAGTTCTTTCTCAAGAACCATTTTTTCTCTGTTCTTTAAGGTTTGTTTTGTTTGTTTGTTTGTTTGTTTTTATTATTTTGTTTCTAGCTTAAGGGTGGAGACTAAAGGGCATTGATTGTTTAAACATACCTCAGCGTATCTATTATATCTATTGATATAAAAGAAGGATATGGATTTTTTTCTTTGTATTTGGTTTACTTGTTTTGTAGAATGGGTTCACTATGTTTTCCAAGCTGGAATGAACTTAGCATCAACTTCTTCCAGGATCCTGAATGCTAAGATTAAAAGCAAATTCCAGCAATGTTTTTGTTATAACTGATAATTGAAGTAAAATATATTTTAAAAAATCGATGCTAAATTTGAAAGGATCATATACCTCAAATTACATGAGTAACATATATAGCTATAGGTATTCATTTTATCAAAAAATCTATCTTAAAATATAAGGAGGTGGGGCTGGTGAGATGGCTCAGTGGGTAAGAGCACCCGACTGCTCTTCCGAAGGTCCGGAGTTCAAATCCCAGCAACCACATGGTGGCTCACAACCATCTGTAACAAGATCTGATGCCCTCTTCTGGAGTGTCTGAAGACAGCTACAGTGAACTTACATATAATAAATAAATAAATCTTAAAAAAAATATAAGGAGGTAATACAAAATTTTTAATAAATGATTTGTAGTGTGATTTTAACATGCACATGAACATACTTAGAGTAAATTTGCTGATATGCTGTAACTTCCTTAATATTTAACATTTTACTATTACTAGGTTCTCATTGAAATGTTGTGTTTAACAAGTTTAACATTATTCTTCCCTCAATATTTATTTAAAATACATGTAAGAGTGTATTTAAAATACACATATGTTTAGACTTAACAAATGCTATCATTGATTAATTTTTTAAAATATTAAATTAAGAAGAATGAAATGTTTAATGATGCATTTAATGGTAATTAACATAGTAAACTCAACATTGATTATATTCTCACTTAGAAATTTGTTTTCCAACCACATCAAGTTCTCTTTGTACAATTGCTTCTTCTTTTTTTTTTTTTTTTTTTTTTTTTGGGAGATGAAATCCTATTTCATTCCCTTTCTTGTTTCCCTTCAGGAATTATTGAAATTGAAGTTAACTGAATAATTTAGTGTAAGAGCCACACACTGTAGTATAACACACTTGAATTTCACTGTGTGCCATGCACTAGAAAACATTTATTTCAAGGCAATGCTAAATGCTCTCACTGAATCTTTAAGTACTTCTTTTTTTAGAGGGATTTGTGGCCTTCTGTGTGACAGATGATAAGGAATTTCATTGTTCTGGCTTCCCTCCTTAGCTTGACCTATTCATCCTCAACTAGCTAATCCAAGAGAGCATTTGCTTCTGGGATAAATTAATCAACAAAGCAGTAGAAAACAAATCTTACACTAAATATACAAACTTGCTATAAGAGTTTTGAATAATATTCGTAAAGTTCCAAGTCACACCTCATCAAAAATCAAGGTGTTCACATGAAGCAAGCTTTGTCATCGCTGAAAACAATGCACAGACTATGACGGGGTTGTCTTAAATATTATGCCATTGTTTCCAAATTTGTAAAATTATGACACTTTACAAGAACCGAAGCAATACAGTGTTATAAATAATTCACATAAAGGAAGAATTAGAATTTAAGATATGTAAGATATTCAAGCTTCCTTTCATTTCTCTTATGTTAAAATAAAAGTGAATTTAGTAGGTAAATATGTTTTCTACTTTAAAAATGTTAAAGAAGAAAATATTTCCTAACTCAGATCATCATTTTAACTTTGTTATTATTACCTACTTACTATCTGGTATGAAGACCCTATTAAAATTTTATCTCATTTATTAATATGAAGAATCAAAGTTTATCATGCTGAGATTACCTTGAGCTGGAAACTCTCCTATCTAGAAACTTTTATGAAAGTTAACGTCTAAATTAACCATTCATTTCATACTCAGTCAACCTAGAACAAGAACTAAGTATACAATATCGAATATCAAATATGTTTCTGCAAATATAGACACATTACTCTAGGGAGAACATAGTAATAGATGTGGCCAGTTTGTTTAACTTTGTTAATATAGCTTTCTTTTTTATTTATTTTTAAGATCTATTTTATCGTATACGTTTGAATGTTCTATCTGCATGCATAAACATACCGCTGTGTTCCTTGAGTTCCCAGAAGCCATAAGAGGACATTAAACTCCTTGTAATTGAAGTCACACAGTGTTGTAAGCCACCAAACCTTTTCTAGGAACCAAGCCTGATCATTTTCTAATGTAGTAAGCACTCTTAACCTTTGAGTGATCTGTCTACTCTCTATTATTTTAGCTTAAGTAAAATTTCACGAACAACTCTGTTTTTATTGAAAATAACTTACTTAAGTTTGAAAAGTATTTTAAAGAAGAGTAACATAAATTATAAAAGCACTTTGTTAATACTGAGCTGAATAATTGGAACAGAATTGCCTCATCTGTGATAAACAAATTTACTCTATCATTGAGGCCCATTTCTAAGTATGGTAAATAAATTTAAAGATTAAAATATAATTAGTAAGTATTCCATTTTTTATTGAAAATATGTTTTGATGTGTGTGTGTGTGTGTGTGTGTGTGTGTGTGTGTGTGTGTGTCTGTGCTGGATGACGCTTGTGGTTCTATTTGCATACTTTTACATGAAGACATCCATTCTGACCAGCATTATTTTTGAAGATGTTAGGTTTCTTTGTTTGTTAGTTTGGATGGTTGGTTTTTGTTTTCTTTGGTTCAGTGTGCATTTCTGGCTTTTATTTACCTCAGAAAACCTCAGGTATCCATAGATGTATGGATTTATGTCTGGGTTTTCAACTAGATTCCATTGATCAATGTGTCTGTTTTTATGCCAATACCATGCTGTCTTTATTACTATAGTATTGGAGTATAAAATGGTAATTCTTCCCTCAGATTTGTTGTTGTTGTTCAGTACTGTTGTAGTTATCTTTGGTGTTTTGTTTTTCTATATAAACTTGAAAACTGTCCCTTCAACGTCTGTGAAAATCTGTGTTGGAATTTTGTTGGGAATTGCATTGAGTCTGTAGCATACTTTTGTTAGGATGACCATTTTTACTATGTTCATCCTACTGGTACTCAAGTATGGGAGATTGTTTCATTTTATGATATATTCTTCAATTTCTTTCTTCAAGAATTTTTTTTTATCAAATAAGGCTTTCACAATCTTTGTTAGATTTAATCAAAATATTTTATATTACTTGAGTCTATTGTGAAAGGTGTTTTGGTTTTTTTGCTTTGTTTTGTTTTGTTTTTCCTTATGTAGTGAGAAACTGATTTGGGTAAGTTAATTTTGTATCCAGTTACTTTACTGAAGATTTTTATCAGTTGTAGGAGTTCTCTGATGGAACTTTTATATATAATATAATATCATCTGCAAATAGTTATTTTGACTTCTTACCAATTTGTATTCCCTTGATTTCATTTTATTATTGCTGTAGCTAAACCTTTAAGTACTGAATTGAATAGATAAGGAGAGAGTGGTAGTCTGTGTACTTTCTGATTTTAGTGCAATTGCTTTGAATTTCTTTCTATTTAATTTGCTGTTGGCTATCTGCTTGCTGTAAACAGTCTTTTATTATGTTTAGGTTTGTCCCTTGTACCCCTGAACTCTCCAGGACTTTTATCATAATTCAGTATTGTATTTTGTCAAAGGCCTTCTCTACTGAGCTTATCATGTGTTTATTTTTTCAATTTGATCATATGATAAATTGTATTAACCAATTTTAATTATGCACCCTCATGTCATCTCTAGAATGAAGCCTACTTGATCATGTTGGATGATATTTTTGATGCATTCTTGGATTCTGTACATAAATATTGAGTATTTTTGCATTTATGTTCATAAGGGAATGCTGGCAAGGATGTGAAATATGGGGAACACTCATCCACTGCTCATGGGAGTGCAATCTTGCATACTCACTATGCAAATCAGTGTGGTGGTTCTTCAGGAAAATGGGAATTGATCTTCCTCAGGATCCATTTTTATCACTCTTAGGCATGCATCTAAAGTATGCTTCATCCTACCAAAAGGAAACTTGCTCAACCATGTTTATTTCTGCTCAATTTATAATAATCAGAAACTGGATAGCACCTATATATCTCTCGACAGAATTATACATAAAGAAAATATAGTATGTATGCATAATGGATTATTATTGAGTTATTTAAAAATTGACACTATTAAATTGTCAGGTAAATGAATGAAACTAGAAAGAAAACTATCCTGGTACACAAGACCTAGAAAGATGTGTTTGTTTATATGTGGCTATTAGCCGTTAAATAAATAGTAGCCAAGCTACAGTCTATCATACCTTAGAAGTAAAGTACAGAAAAAAAGAATGGGGAGCACACATGGACTATTCTTGGAGGGAGAAATATAATAGATATTGTGGGTGGACTGGTGATGAGGGGAGAAGAACAGGAGGATCAGATACTGGTAAGGGAAATGGGGTGGGAAGAGGGAATTCAGGGAGAAAGAGAGCTAGAATTGGGGGGAACACATTTCAGGAGAGATACGAAAACCTAGCACTGTGGAAATTTAGTCAAATATATGAAGATGATCCTAATGAAGTCACAAAGCAATAAGGGGGACAGAGTTTCAACTAGCGATTTCTGGGTACCAAAAGAAGCTTCCAGTACTGAGATTGTATTACACCCAATTGAGTTGTTGGCCAAGCGTTCTCATAGAAATTCCCAAATCACCCAAGCAATTACCAAGAAAATACATTTTCTCCTCAAATGGGTAGGAAGGACCCATTGCTGAAAAGAACATCCATACAAACCACTGAACTTCGTAGTATAGCTACTGCCTACATAGAACCTTCACTCCTATCTTGTTGTCTTTGGTGAAGGAAAGTACTCTTAAGCTCCTAATAGAGAAATAAAAATACAAATCTAGCTGCAAATTCTATGATTTATAATCTGTACTGTCTGGAAAATATAATAGGGCAAAGGAGGTGCAACATTTGTGGAAGTAACCAAAGAATATGTGATTCAATAAAGGCTCATTCCACATGTATGGAATCCATACCTGACCCTTTTTTGATGATCAAGAATCAGAAACTAAATAGTTCAGAGTCATAGAGTAAAACCAAATACTATTTTTAAAAATAGGATAACAATAAAATAACTCCTAATGATACTCTACTATACTCATATATCACTGCCTTTTTCAGCCATTATCAGAGAAGCTTCATCCCTAGGGAGATAAAAAGAAATACAGAGACCATCGAAAGACATTACCCAATGAGAGAGAGTTTGGAAGACTCTGCCTTAAATAGGCTGTCTCCATTAAATCCTTCCCTGTAGAGCTCATGAATCCCACAAAAAAGAAGGCAGAGAAAGTATAAGACCCAGAGGGGATTGAGTGCTTCAGGATAACAGGCCTTTTAAATCAACTGCTCCTATAAATTCACAGACTGAGAACAAAAGCACAGGGCCTGCACTGGTCTGTATCATGTCCTCTGCATATATATTATATGTTTCAGATTTAAAGATTCAATATTTGTCATGTAGACATAGAAATGTTGTAATGACTGGTTTTGTGTCAAGTTGACACAAACTGGAGTTATCACAGAGAAAGGAGCTTAAGTTGGGGAAATGCCTCCATGAGATCCAGCTGTAAGGCATTTTCTCAATTAGTGATCAAGTGGGGAGGGTCCCCTGTGGGTGGTACCACCCCTGGGCTGGTAGTCTTGGGTTATATAAGAAAGCAAGCAGAGCAACCCAGGGGAATCAAGCCAGTAAGTAACAGCCCTCCATAGACTCTGCATCAGCTCCTGTTTTCTAACTTGCTTGAGTTCCAGTCCTGACTTCCTTGGTGATGAACAGCAATGTGGAAGTATAAACTAAATAAACCCTTTCCTCCCAAACTTACTTCTTGGTCATGATGTTTGTACAGGAATAGAAACCCTGACTAAGACAAATGTTATATTTATTTCTGATAATTTTCACTTTAGGAGGAATGTATTTTGATTATTGCAGAGGAATTTTAAGTCAGCACCTTGGCTGCTCCGTCCAGTAATCACATACAAAGACCTAGGCCTGAGTGATCTGACTGGAACACCGACACACCCTTAGTACACACCTTTAAATTAAAATTTGTTTGTAGAAGAAAGCAGCCATATTTGAAAGTGATGCCTAATTGAGGAACAGAGAAAGATTTGACAGAATGAGTCAGAGACTGGACCCACCCAACTCTCATGAGAATATACAAGGAAGAGAGTCTACTTAAGACCAGTGTAAGGAGGGAGAGTTAAGTCAGGTCAGTTGACTGACTGGCTTGAGTTCAGTTTAGTCATTTGAGTTAGTTGGAAGTCAGTATAGTGAGTGCAGTGGAGTGGAGCTGAGTTTGCTCATGAGTTCATGAAGTACACTGTGGGTCAGCAGAGGCAGTTAAAATCAGGGCATAAAAGGAGCCAGAAAATTAGAACAAATTGCCAGAGTTTGTTTAATGCCAGGCAGAGAAATTTAGTAAGAAGCTGAAACAAGCTAGATTGGGTCAGTCAGTTTGGAGAGAAGTTTGATCCAGATCAGCCGAATTGATCAAGTCAGCCAGAGTTCAGGAAGAGCTAGAAAGGGCAGGCTTATTCAACAGCAAGCCTCTAAGATCACAATTACATCAGGTGAATAAATGTTACTTTTAGAGATTATTGTGTTGAAAGTCCAAATCATGCAGGCAAGAGACAGTAGAAAGGAATATTCACCCAATTCTTTCCTTGTAATAGTAGTAACGATGGAGACAGTCTCTACTTGCTCTTTTTCTCTTTCTAACTTTGTTTTATAGTCTGTTCTGTTAACAAAGAAAGCTCTTCTCTGACTAAAACATCTTTTTATTCAACTTGTACTTTTGAGTCTATGTCTGCATCACTTTCCTGTCCAGATGGGGGACTGAATCTTACCCCTGCATTACACTCCCAGTACAAGAATTAACATTTGCAGTGTTCCAAGTCCACTATTTACCACTACAAAATATGTAAAGTAAACTATCTTAATATTGACATTTCTTATACCTTATAATGTACACATTATGCATACTCATTAACATACTACCATCTCTTATTAGTTTTAGGGATCTATCAGTATCTAGATATGAGATTATGATGTGGTCCTTGAATCATCTATTATTAAAATTGCTAAAATGAACTTTGAAAAGGCAAGGGTTCTTACAAAAGTGAAACTTCCTATAGAAATCCTGAAATAGAATCATTGGTGTCAGCAGAGTGATCTGTCCATCCAGTGTAAGACATGTGTATTTAATTGTATTTTAATTTGAATACTGTAAGGTTTATACAGCACTGGGAAACCCTGGTTGAGCTTAACCTTTGGAATATTATATCTACCCATGCACATTTAAGAGCCATTCCATTAAGATCAGTTTAACACACACAAAGACACACACACAAACACACACACATACAAATTGATTGTGGGGAGAGAAAGACATTGACAGAGACATACAGAGAGGTGTTCCTTGTTTCTTTGTTTTTAATTTGAATTATTTTGATATCCTTTGGATACTATGGCTCTATTAGGAAAATGAATTGTATGTATCTTTAAAGATTTTGTTCGGTTTTACTTTTAGTAATATTTATTAATATATATTCCATGAGAAATAATTGATTAATCAAGCTGAGGTAAAATAGCAAGATTTTAAGTTTTAATTTTTTATAACATATAGAGTGTAATACCAAGGAAGTATTGAACACTGCAAGACTAGTCAGGAGCTGATCAGATGTAAATCCATAAGGGTCTTAATTCACAAGTTCCAGCTTGGGCTCAGCTGACCCCTAACCTGCAGGATGAGCAAAGTTTTGTAGAAAATGGCAAGTGAGGGGTAGGTGTTTCTAGCCTAGCAAGCATCTAATTGGTGTGCTACTGTGTCCTTTAGCATAACTGGTTGGTGCTTGGAGTCAAGCCATAAACTTAACTTCTGCTTCCCTCTCTCTCCATTAGTGGTTATTAGGTAGGGGTGTGCTTGTAACCCGGAGGTACAAATTTATTGAGGGAAATAACCTGAAGACTGGTGCTAGTCTTAGGTTTGTTGGGGAAGATTAATCTAGAAATGCAGGTATTGTTGGGGTTAGCCTAGAAACTGGTGCTAGGCTCAATATTTGTTGGGGGCAGAGGAGTGTAACTTGGAAACCGATGCTAGATATTAGCCTGTTAGTTTATTTCAATTTAACCTTATATCAGACTCTCTAAAATAGAGTCTGAACTTAAAAGATTTGGTGCCTTAAGAGTAGTTACTTTTAAAATATTTTGCAATGATGTTAATATTTAAGAAGTAGTTTTGCTGATATTTGTAGTCACATTTTCTCTTAATATGTTAGAAGACGAAGATAACAGCTAAACTTGGATTTATTGTTGTATTAGTTAAGAAATGGGTCTTATCTATTTACTCACCCTGGATTCTCTGCTCTCTGATGGAGCCCTTCTGAAATCTATACTCTGAGATCCTAGTGCTATATACTCTGTAGCAGGGAACCTATCAACAACACAGTACTCTGGAAGCCCTGTACTATTGAGGATTATGAGTGTGCATTGTTAGAAACATTAAAAGTATTTTATTAAAATCTTGACAGAAATAATAAGAATTTTTTTCTTAAAAGTTTAATATAGAAATGGAGAACGCAGATGGTTCTTGGTAGTGGTTGTTTTCTTAACCTAATTCTTCCGAGTTGTACTTCTAGTGGTTCAATTTCATAGAGTGTAATTATTAAAAAAAAAAAATCCATACTGTTGCCTGCTAGGCACTGGAAGTCTCAGTCTGTTCTCAGCTTGGTACAAAGCCTAAGACCAAGACTTTGTGTTTCTTCTAGCCAACACCTCTCCTAACAACTTCTACTACTGCCAAACTGCTCTCTTTCTGTTCCAAAGTTTAGAATCAACAGATGATGGAGGAGTTAGGGAAAGAACTGAAGAAGCTGAAGGGGTTTGCAACCCCATAGAAAGAAGTGCAATAGCAACAACCAGACCAAGCTCCCAGGGACTAAACCACCAACAAAAGAGTACACATAGTACATCCTATGGCTTCAGCTGCATGTGTAGCAGAGGATGGATGGCCTTGTCAGGCACCAATGGGAAGGAAAAGCCCTTGATCCTGTGAAGGCTAGTGTACTGGCTAGTTTTGTGTCAACTTGACACAGCTGGAGTTATCACAGAGAAAGGAGCTTCAGTTGAGGAAATGCCTCCATGAGATCCAACTGTAAGGCATTTTCTCAATTAGTGATCAAGGGGGAAAGGCCCCTTGTGGGTGGGACCATCTCTGGGCTGGTAGTCTTGGGTTCTATAAGAGAGCAGGCTGAGCAAGCCAGGTGAGGCAAGCCAGTAAAGAACATCCCTCCATGGCCTCTGCATCAGCTCCTGCTCTCTGACCTGCTTGAGTTCCAGTCCTGACTTCCTTTGGTGATGAACAGCAATGTGAAAGTGTAAGCCAAATAAACCCTTTCCTCTCCAACTTGCTTCTTGGTCATGATGTTTGTGCAGGAATAGAAACCCTGACTAAGACAAATTGGTACCAGCAGAGTGGGGTATTCCTGTGACAACCTCACCATGTTTTGGGGAGGTCTGTGGAAGGACTTTGGAACTTAGGGCTTGAAGATCCATTCGTTGTTAAGAGCTCTGTCAGATGTTTTGTAAGAGCTTGGAAGATAATGTTGAGAACAGTGCAGAAGATGGAGGCCTGGCTTGTGAAATTTCAGAGGGAAAATTAAAGACTCTTTTCAGGGCCATTGCTGTTTTGATTGTGAGGATTCTGTAGTTCTGGTTAGCTGGGGCTGAAGAATCAGCTGTGATTAACAAGATACCAGAACTACTAAAGCAAAAACTTTGCATTACTGGGACTATTGATGCTGGTTAGCTGGAGCTAAGAAATTAGCGGTGATTAAGAAGAGACCAGCATCATTGAGGTGACATCTTCTGGGAAGTGTTTTCTGAGAGCACAGTGGCTGTGTTCCAGATATAGCCAAAGTTGTACCTTGTGCTGTGGCTGGACTTGGTAATGTGTAAGGGTCACCCAGGTGGTACTGGTTTTGAAGGCATGAAGGAGTTGAGCAGAGCAGCTGAGGCTTGGCACTGTGAGAGGCCATGGAAGGCCATTGGTGAAAGTCCAGCCTCAGTTGCAATTGATGGCCCAGGACTGAAGGGGTCATGCAGTGTTTTGGAGCTGCCAGTACCATGAGATGACCAACAAGAGCAGCAGCAGCAGTGGAGTACAGGCATTTGGAGCCTAGAGGATGACTCGTGTGCTACAAAGGGCCTGGCTGGAGAAGTGACCCAAGCCCTTGGAGGAGCCCAGAAGATCGTGAGTTGGATCCCAGACATTGGACGGTTGGAGATTGACTTTTGCTTTTGATTGTGACTGTGCCCTGATATTTTCCTTCTTGAAGGAAGAAACTGTTTTAGTGGAGCCCACAGTTAAGAGACTTTTAATTGTAAAAAGACTTTGGATTTTAAAAGAGATGGATATTTTAAAGAGATTGAAATTTTAAGAATATGTAAAGACTGTGGGACTTTTAAAGTTATTTAGAATGGGATGAATAAGATTGTAAGGGTTGAGGCTTACTAGTGATGTTTTTGTGTGTCAAGTTGACAAGGGGTCAATTGTACTGGCTAGTTTTGTGTCAACTTGACACAGCTGGAGTTATCACAGAGAAAGGAGCTTCAGTTGAGGAAATGCCTCCATGAGATCCAACTGTAAGGCATTTTCTCAATTAGTGATCAAGGGGGAAAGCCCCCTTGTGGGTGGGACCATCTCTGGGCTGGTAGTCTTGGGTTCTATAAGAGAGCAGGCTGAGCAAGCCAGGTGAGGCAAGCCAGTAAAGAACATCCCTCCATGGCCTCTGCATCAGCTCCTGCTCTCTGACCTGCTTGAGTTCCAGTCCTGACTTCCTTTGGTGATGAACAGCAATGTGAAAGTGTAAGCCAAATAAACCCTTTCCTCCCCAACTTGCTTCTTGGTCATGATGTTTGTGCAGGAATAGAAACCCTGACTAAGACAGCTAGATACCCCAGTGTAGGGAATGCCAGGACACAGAGGTGGGTGGGAGACAGAACACCCTTATAGAAGCAGGGAGAGGGAGGATGGGATAGGGTGTTGCGGGGGTGAGAGGGGGAAAGAAGATAACATTTGAAATGTAAATAAAGAAAATATCCCTCACCCCAGTCCCAGCCCCCCAAAAAGAATTGACAAATGATGCAACTGCTAGGTACAGAATCTTTCATCCTAAACCATCAACTATTCTATGTTAGAAATTTTTGGTGGAGGAATCAGCACCAGCTCTAAAAGTTCCTGGTCTATGTTTTGCTTCCTTCGCTCTGCCTTGCTGTGTAGAAAGGTTGTTCCTTCCTCTTGCAAACCCTCTTCCTCTCTTGGACTTGGAAGGCCTGCCTCTTCCTTGCCTAGCGTCTTATTGTCTTTATTATCCAATCAATTAATTAGGGAAAATTCCATCTGACAATTTCCCTTTAGATTTTTGTGTACATCTTCCCACTGAGTCTCTCCCAACTGGCTCACATTTTATCCCTTTATTATTTTAATAATTCTATAATATATATTAAGTGTACATCTAAATGAAGTTCCTTCAGATGAACATATATCTGCGTACAAACAATTCTGTTTAAATCCAACACAACCTGTCATAAACAATTTTCATTTGGGTTCACTAGAGTTTCACACAGGAAGGAGAAAAGGTAACACTGGTCTTTCTTACTTTGCCTGGATTATCTCAGCTAATATAGTGCCGAGCTTTCTTCTGTGTTCCTCAACATATACTTCTGAGATAATTAATTTCTGTTTCAAGCTGTCAAGAGTTTACAGCCATACCAATATAACAGAAATATGTCAGAATTGTATCATAATTCTTTATTACCCTTACAATGTATTACACAAATCAAATTGAAGATGCAGAACACACGCAATAAATTTGATAACTAAATAATGAAATTATACTTATAGTCTTTTCAATAATGCATTTTAGTGAATGAAATTCAATTAACTTTAATGAAGTACAATTTTTCAGTTCTTCTTTGGGCACTGATTCTTTTAGACCATGTTTGTAAAGTCATTACTGACCTCAAGGTAGAATATTGTTCTGCCATTAATATGTAGATTTATCAGTTGAATTATACTAAAATTGCTATACTCTCACCACAGCATTGTAAAAAAACTAAAGTGGGTGGATTACATCCTCTATTTCACTGCATCAGTATTCTGTCACTATATGAATACAATACCATTAAATAATGAATTTCCCTGTTACTGACCCAGTGAAATGGAGGATGGAATCTCCCACCTATTTAAGTGTTTGGTAATTTTGATTGGCATTTAAATTCAAAGGTTTTTGTGCAACAAAGTGATATTCTAATTATGTACACATTATGTTATGATAATATCGGGATAGTGTGTCTATCACCTCAACCATTTATAAATTATTCCTCTTCAACATATTAAAAATTGTCCTCACTTGCTCTTTTGGAAAATATATTTATTGTACTTCATAGTTCCCTTACCATGATTGGGAATATTAGAAGTCCTTCTCCCTTTTCAGTTGTAGCCCTGATTCTGTTACCACTTGTGTCTGCATTCCTGTCTCCTTCATCTCCCTCTGAGCCAGTTTAGCAATTCTTCTTTATTTTTATAAGATCAAAATTGTAGTTACTCCATGTAAGAGAGAACTGTCTGTACATTTTTTTCTAGACCTGATTATTGCACTAAAATTCTTCTCATTCTAACCATTTTTTCTTTTTGTGTATATTTATATGACTTTGTGTGAGTTCTTATGCACTACTTGCATGGAATTTCCACAGAAGTCATAAAGAGCAATAGATCTGCTTGAATTTAGGCTAGAGGCAGTTGTTAGCCAACATGTAGATCCCAGGAACTGAATCTGATTTTCTGCTAAAATAATGTGTCCCTAACACTAACACATATCTTCAGCACTCCTAAAAGCTTTTGAAAACGAACCAATTATATAACTAATAGGTGAATAATATACCAGTATTTCAGTACTTTTATGTATATTTTAGTCTTAATTCTGTGTATTTTGTATGTGTTTTTGTGTATGTAGAGTATGTACATGTGAATTTAGGTGCCTATAGAGTCTGATCCATTCTCCAACCCCACATTTTCATTTTCTTTTCATATCTTGTTGAACCTAGAGCTGATTATTGCACTGTTTTTCCAATTCTTAACCATTTTTATTACCATTTCCATTTATATATATGTAAATAAACTATATATAATATATATAAATAAACCATATATATATATGTATAGTTTGTATGTCTCTGCATGAGTCTATGTAGATGTTTAAATTGATTCAATTCCATAGCAACAGTAAAGTGTTCTAGTAAATAGGTGTGCATACAGATTTCTCTGACACACTGATTTTATTGTTTTTATGTTTTGCATCTCTAACCTTGCTTGGTATGCATGGGCATATGTATAGGTGTGATGTGTGTGTGTGTGTGTGTGTGTGTGTGTGTGTGTGTGTGTGTGTTTGTGTGTGTGTGTGTGTGTGTGTGTGTGTTTGTGTGTCTCACAGATGGAGAGATAGAAAGAAAGAGAACGAATAATTGAAAAAAATTTAAAATATCTTCATGCTTTTTATTTAGGTTCTATGCACTTATAGATGTGTTTGAATGTTATGAAACCTTAAGGGGAATAGGTTACATATTTATTAAATTCAAAAATTATAGAATGTCTATCATTGATATTTATTACTTGGCTCTCAGATGCTTTCACATTTTATTGATTGTCATGGAGAAAATTGGACACAAATATTTCACCTTCTTTTTTGTGATTTTGCTAAATTAATTAATTCTACTGTGGTGAAGGATCACATTTTTAGTGAATTATTGTCTTTGAAACTAAGCTTTGTTTTTTTTTCTTCTTCACTTACATGTGTTCAATGTCTCCTGTGTAATTGTAATGTGGTAGTTGCCTGTATTGAATGTATACATTCAAAGGTTATTCATCTAAAGAATAAAGTAATGATTTGTAAAAAGTTACCTGATAATCTCCTTTAATGCTTCATAACTAAATATTTGTCTTTCTGGTGTTAAATGTCAGATTCAACCTACTTATTTTTTATTTGTCTTACCTGACAACCAGGTTGCTTTGGACCGTTGCATATGATAAAGATAAGTCTGTTATTTCAACTTACTGAATAAAAGAGATGTTCTGGTTTGGGTCACAAAAATGCTTTTATTAGTTATATTTTAGTTGGTTACACCATTTACTCTATTTCCCAAGCACTGTATGTTTGGGTACTAACAAGACTTCAGCCTTTTTAATGGCCACATGTTTGCTGGGTATATTTCTATTTCACTTTAAAAGGCTTACAATGATTTTCTAACTGCAAAAATAACAGAATATTTTCTTTTTGGTAGCATAGCAGATGTCTCTATTGTCTTGTCTATCTTCCATGTTTGATGATGGAACTTACCATAGCATCAATGGACAATGAATGGTCATGGTAGTCTGACACTCAAATACAAAGTACCTGTTTTGGTCTGTTGAGGTTTGGTCTGCTGCTATGTATTGTAATGCTAAATTCTGTACCTGAATGTCTGGTTGTCTATGAATGAATTCCCAAATTTACCAGTTTGTTTGTTTTATCCCCTGTGGAAACCTTGTTCCTTAATTTAAAACTACTGGCTAAATAAAATGTTACAGGGAATGAGTGGAGGGCTTAAGAGGGACTTAGGTTTTGAGTTACCTAGTTGGGCATTGCAGAGATGAGATGGAGGAGTAGGATGGAGGAGAGAGGAGGAAGCAGCCATGACAGGAGATAGACCATTAGCACATGGCCAGGAGAAACAGCAAGTTTTAAGGGGTATGCTGCAAGTGAAGTAGCCAGCCCAGCAGTTAGAAAAGTAGATTATGGGCCCCGCCCCCATAATTGTCAAAGTAAATAAAATAGCTATAATATCATTCATTTGTAAGCTAAACAGGGATAAATTTAATTTGTACCACTACACTGTTCTCTGAGTTTCTAAGCATTCTCTATCCAGGGTACAGGTAAAAAAAAAAATTAATTAACTAAAATCAATGAATATAAGAAAAAATTAGTAGAGGGCAAGTAAGATGACAGAGCATTAAAGATACTTGCTATTGAGCATGGTAAGCTGAGCAGTAAAGGTGGCATATACTAGAAAGAAGGAAGAGTCAGTCACATAGAGATTGTTGTCTGACCTTCACATGCACACTGATGTGGCATTAAAGCTACATACAACACATATCACACACACACACACACACACACACACAGAGTATAATATAGTATGTTAGAAGAAGAACCATTGAGCAAATATCCGGACATTCTTGTTCCTTATAAAAGCAATATTTAGGTCTGTACTAGATATTTTTCTGTGACTCCATCTCCCATAGAAGAAATTGTAATCTTCTAGAACTATCACCTCACTAATTCTCAGACTATTAGACTTTTCAGCTTCCCTGCCTCCTTTTATCCTCACAAGCTCTCCTGTTCTACCTGAATGGGGAAGATTTAAATAATTTTTTCGTTGGAAATTGTACAAGGAAAAGAAGGAGAGTGACTGTCCTGCTATGACCATGGAAATAACTTAAATGCTTTCCTGGTAAACTTTGCAGTATCTGCTGAAAACAGTCATTATGTGGTCCTTATATATAACACTTTAAGCAAAATATCTGAGGGCTGCTTATTAGCATATGTAGGATCTGAAAGAATTTTTACTTATGAGTTCATTGAAAATCCAATCTGCATAAAATATTTTAGCATTATCATGGAGATATTTCATCAACACTTACTTTATGGTCATAAAAGTGTTTCTTTCAGTACTTGAGGCAAAATACCATGTGCAAATCTCTCTCTCTCTCTCTCTCTCTCTCTCTCTCTCTCTCTCTCTCTCTCTCTCTCTCTCTCTATGTATGTATGTTTGCATGTGTGTGTGTGTGTGTAATAGACAAAAGTATTGGGAGAATAATTCTCTGTTTCTAAGATATTTTCTTTTTTATTAGATATTTTCTTTATTTACGTTTCTTTTTTTTTTTTCAATTTTTTATTAGACATTGCCAGAGCATCTGCAGGAGATATTTTCTTCATTTAAATTTCAAATGCTATCCCAAAAATCCACTATACCCTCCCGTACGCCCTGCTCCCCTACCCACCCACTCCTACTTCTTGGCCCTGGAATTCCCCTGTACTGGGGCATATAAAGTTTGCAAGACCAAGGGGCTTCTCTTCCCAGTGATGGCCGACTAGGCCATCTTCTGCTACATATGCAGCTAGAGATATGAGCTCTGGGGGTATGGGTTAGTTCATATTGTTGTTCCACCTACAGGGTTGCAGACCCCTTCAGCTCCTTGAGTACTTTCTCTAGCTCCTCCATTGGGGGCCCTGTGTTCCATCAAATAGATGACTGTGAGCATCCATTTCTGTATTTGTCAGGCACTGGCATAGCCTCACACGAGACATCTATATCAGGGTCCTTTCAGCAAAATCTTGCTGGCATGTGCAATAGTGTCTGTGTTTGGTGGCTGATTATAGAATGGATCCCCGGGTGGGGTATTCTCTGGATGGACCATCCAAACTTTGTCTCTGTAACTCTTTTCATAGGTATTTTGTTCACTATTCTAAGGAGGAGTGAAGTATCCATACGTTGGTCTTCCTTCTTCTTGATTTTCTTGTGTTTTAAAAATTGTATCTTGGGTATTCTAAGTTTCTTGTCCCCTTCCCTAGTTTATCTTACAAAAATCCCCTATCCTCTCCCCTTCCCCCTGCTCCCCAACTCACCCACTCCCACTTCCTGGCCCTGGCATTCCCTTATACTGGGGCACAAAACATTAGCAGGACCAAGGTCCTCTCCTCCCACTGACGACTGACTACGCCATTCTCTGCTACATATGCAGCCAGAGCCATGAGTCCCACCATGTGTTTTATTTGTTTGGTGGTTTAGCCCCAGGGAGCTCTGGAGGTACTGGTTTGTTCATATTGTTGTTCCTCCTATGGGGCTGCAAACCCCCTCAGCTCCTTGGGTACTTTCTCTAGCTCCTCCATTGAGGTCCCTGTGGTCAGTCCAATAGATGGCTGAGAACATCAACTTCTGTATTTGTAGGTACTCAGGAGACAGCTATATTAGACTCCTGTCAGCAAGTTCTTGGCATCCACAATAGTATCTCATTTTGGTGGTTGTTTATGTGATGGATCCTTAGGTAGGGCAGTCTCTAGATGGTCATTCCTTCAGTCTCTGCTTCACACTTTGTAACTCCTTCCATGAGAATTTTGTTCCCCCTTTTTAAAAGGGCCGAGGTATCCACACTTTTGTCTTCCTTCTTCTTGAGTTTCATGTGTTTTGAAAATTGTATATTTGGTATTCTGAGCTTCTGAACTAATATCCACTTATCAGTGATTGCATATCATGTGTATTCTTTTGGATTGTGTTACCTCACTTAGGATAATATCCTCCAGATCCATCCATTTCTCTATGAATTTAATAAATTCATTGATTTTAACATCTGCACAGTAATCCATTGTGTAAATGTACCACATTTTCTGTATCCATTTCTCTGTTGAGGGATATCTGCATTCTTTCCAGGTTCTGGGTATTATAAATTAGGCTGCTATGAACATAATAGTGCATGTGTCCTTATTACAAGTTGGAGCATCTTCTGGGTATATGCCCAGGAGTGGTATTGCTGTATCTTCCGGTGGTACTATGTACAATTTTCTTAGGAACTGCCAAACTGATTTCCAGAGTGACTACTCTGCAGATCCTACCAGCAATGGAGGAGTGTGCCTCTTTCTCCACATCCTCTCCAGCATCTGCTGTCACCTGAGTTTTTGATCTAGCCATTCTGACTGGTGTGAGGTGAAATCTCAGGGTTGTTTTGATTTGTATTTCTCTGATGATTAAAAACTATTCTCAACAATAAAAGAACCTCTGGTGAAATCACCATCCCTGACCTCAAGCTGCACTACAGAGCAAATGTGATAAAAACTGCATGGTGCTGGTACAGTGACAGGCAGGTAGATCAATGGAATAGTATTGAAGAACCAGAAATGAACCCACACACCTATGATCACTTTGACAAATGAGCTAAAACCATTCAGTGGAAAAAAGACAGCCTTTTCAACAAATGGTGCTGGCTCGACTGGTGGTTAGCATGTAGAAGAATGCAAATTGATCCATTCTCATCTCCTTGTACAAAGATCAAGGAACTCCACATAAAACAAGAGACACTGAAAATTATAGAGGAGAAAGTGAGGAAGAGCCTCAAAGATATGGGAACATTCAATAGATGTGGCAATGTGTGACTTGAGCAAGATAACATTCTACAATAGTGGCCATTTCTGAAGAAGGAATAATTAAAAACTTTCAATAACTCTCTCAACCAAGAACTATATTCTTCTTTTTTCATTATATATTCTTTTCTTTAATTTTTCCCAATATTCTTATATTCTATAGTATAGAATATTCTATATTCTTTTATAATATATTGCTATATTATAGAAAATTATTATTTTTATTCTAAATAGTCTAACATTTATTTATTTATGTTTTCAAATGAGAGGGATCTCAAATTTTCATTAATTTTATTTTGAATTTGTAAATGTGTACTTATATATCTGTGTAAATATACTAGAATTTTAATCAATCAATATAACATGGTTACTATGGCAAGGGATCAGCAACAAAGACCTTCTAGGTCTGTGTGAACCAGCTGGAATACAGATGCTGCTTTAGTGCCCACCTTTAGTTACAGAAACAACTGTGTTTGAAAGTGAAGTCTAATTGATAGGCACACAAAGTGATGAATCAGAGAAAGATTTGACATGGTCACTCTCAAGAGGACTTCATAGAAATGAGAGGCTATTTAAGAGACTGGCACAGGAAAGAGAGGTGAATTAAGAGAACAGTGCAGACATCTATCTATCTATCTATCTATCTATCTATCTATCTATCTATCTATCTATCTATAGAGAGATAATAATTTAATGGGCACAGTTCAATTGAGTTCAGTCACAGCACTTGAATTCAGTTGAGTTCAGTCAGTGTAGTTCATGAAATGCAGTTTAATTCAATCGTGAGCTCTTTTTAGTTCATGCCATTTGTGCAGGACAGGTCAGCAAAGGCTGTTGAATCCAGAGAATGAGAGGGGCCAGAAAATTAGACCAAATTGCCAGTGTAGCTTCTTCTATTGTAATGCTAATTATGGGATCTTGATGATTTACAATACAATTACAATTTTGATGTTAGAATTTCCTTGACATATGTTTATGTTTTTATATTCCATATACCACCTCCCTATAAGTTGTTTTTAGTAGACTGTCTGCATTTAACTTCTGGGAACATGCCACCACTGCTTTGAATTGGTAAATAATGAAAATCAACAGATAATAGCTCAAGAAGACAGGGGCAGGGGTTGCTTTAGGATTCCTGGGATTGAAACTGGAAGGTGGAGGAAGAAGGGAGACCCTCTATGCCAGGACAGTGTGGAGGATAGAAGAGATGTCATGCTTGAGAAGAGTGTTGGAAAGAGGGGCATAGCTGCCAAGAAAGGAGGCAAATAAGTGTGACCCAGAGGGCTGCCCAACTGGGTCCAGTGCATCCAAAATAGAACATAGAATTATTAATTAATAATTCAGGATTAACTGCATGGAGGTTAAGCAGTGGCCCAGCTATTGTGTTGATAACAGCATATTAAAATGTAATGACTGTGTGTGTGTCTTTCATTCTAGAATGCTAACCATTGGGGTGGGTATTGAACCTGCCGTTGGGATTTATTTATTAATAGATATTTATTGCTACATGCCAGAGTCAGTTGTGGCCAAGCAGAGCAAACCAATGAGGAGATGAGAGAAGCCAGTTAGAATCAGTCAGCCTAAAGAGAAATTTGAGCAAGAGTAGCTGAATTAAACAAGCTATCCAGAGTTCAGAAAGAACTAGAAAGGGTGATCTTATTCAGCAGTAAGCCTCTCAGCTAACAAATACATCTGGCTTATAGTTACTTTTACATCTGGCACCTAATATGATTGGAGAAGTAGAGAGCCCATTGAAATTGCAGAAAACTGGTGACATTTGACAGAAAGCTACAGAGGAGAAATTTGCCTGGAATCATCTCCAGAGAATGCATCAGTTCTTAGAGTTTGGCTTGGTGCCCAGAGAGACTCAAGGATGGCAGCCTCAAGCACAGAGCAAGGAAGTAAGCAGGAGCCTCTGAAACAGAGAATAATAGTAAGTAAGCCCAGAACACAATGTTGATTATATAGTCAGACTTTTCCTGTGTTAAAATCTAGAAAACTCCATTTCAGATCCCTTAAGACCAAGGGTAGGAATTGGGAAGATAGAAACATTACTTGAAATAGCTATTGCAGTACTTATTGAAATAGTGAAAAGCAGAATAAACCTCTCCCTACTTTTAATTGCAATCTTTATATATTTCCTTTAAAAATGTTTGAAAAATACCTGTATAACAAGAATTAGCTATAATTGTAAAAAGGCTTGAGAGACAAGAGACAAAGGAAGGAGAAGAGCAAATGCCTAACTGTGAACCTACAGCCCCTGATGAAATTGAGAAACAAGATAGCCAGTTGAACCTTCAGCCCCATATTTTAATGAGACTGAGGAAAGGCAGCCACATCCACTAGATTTCCCAGTAACATGGAAACAAATTCCAGAAACTGGTGAACATTTTAAAAATGAACAAGTCTTGAATCTTGTTAAAATATAAGATCTTAAACATTTTACAAATTAAGTAGTAACTTATAGAATGTACACATTCTATGTGAGACACATGTTAAATACCTGGGCTCTCCTAAACAGGATTATCTCCCAAGACTGGAAAGATTTAGCAGCAACTGTGCTGGAAGCTGGTTCTCAATTACAGTGGTTGACACTGTGGCCAGAATAAGCTGCAGTTATGGAAAGTTGTAATAGGTCTAAAGGTGTTAATATCATGAAAGGCCAGTTGTTAGGTGAAGGTTAATTTGCTGATTGAAGAGAGCTGATGCAATTCGATGATTCTATTGTTATACAGTGTTCTTTAGTAGCTTTAAGAACCTGTGCTAAGGAGGAAGAGCAGGGAAAAAGATTTCTATCCTTCAGAAAGATGGTACGACATCCCAGAGAGACTTTGACTAACTTCTTACATAAATTAAAGTCTGCTGTAAACAAGACATTATTAGATTCATATTGGAGACAGGAATTCATTGAAACATCAGCTTTTGAAAATCTAAACGCAGAATGTAAAAAATGTTTAAAAGCTTGATCAGCTCACATGGATGACCCTATGACTATGTAATTAGACAAGCAAAGGCCAATATTCCTAAATAACAAAATGCCAATTGTTTTGACTATGGGAGTCAAGGTCATTTGAAAAGGCATTACAGACAAGGCATTCCTAGAACCTTTTCTAGAAGACCTCAGCCTCCTGGGATTTGTAGAATTCGTGATAGGTGTGGGCACTGGAATATTGAATGCAGACCAGCAAAAGATTGTCTAGGTAATCCCTAAAAGGGTTTTCTTATATCCCACCAGTAAACACCAGGAGATACTTTCCTGTCAGCAGTCCAGTGAGAAAGTAGAAAAAAAACTAAACTTGGTATTGGAGACACTGTATATTAAAATCTTGTTTAATATGGTCTGATTGTTTTCGCATTTAAATGGGTGAGAAACCCAGCTCACTGGGCATGAATCCAAGCAGAGAGTGTTAGTGCTTAAGTGTCTAGTTTATGTGTGGCTTCATAAAAATCTAAATGCACCCTGATAAACAGAAAGGGAGAATAAGACTACCTAAATGACACTGAATTGTTGAAAACTCTAGAACTAGATCAACGTGTATGTTTTGAAGATGTTTTAATATCAGAATGAAAGTCAGAGAATATATTACACTGGGAAAGACGTTTTCTTTGTTTCCACACGTGATGAAAGACTATGGGTTCCATCAAACGTCATAAATATCTGATCTTCGTAAGAGAGGTTTCCACATAAAAGGCACAACTCAAGAAAGAAAGAGACACAGGATGGCAGCAATGCCACTGACATAGAAAGCCGATACCCATGCATGTGGACAGCTCAACAAACCAACTGAAGAAGGATAGATCATTCATCAGATTGACACATGGAAAATCTTCATGCTGAAATGGACATTGGCTGAAGGACCGATGATCAGGGCTAAAGTTAGGAAGGATCAAAAACAGATCTTCACAAGGATATTTGGACAACTAAATTTGTTGAATTAGTGGTTTCTGTAGTAAAAGCTGAATTTGTCCTATTTATAGCTTAAAGAGAAGAAGGGAAGAGGTAGATGAATTTTAATCCAAAAACATGGCTACTCTGGTAAGAGATCACATTAAAAGACCTAGATCTGTGTGGTCTGCCTGGAATACAGATATGCCCTTAGTATACACCTTTATTCCCAAGAAATGAATAAAAGTTACATTTACAATTTTAAATTAGCTCCTGAACAATAATGCTTGAATCACTCTTATTAGATTTATTAAAACATATTAATTATTGCTTTTTCTTTGGCAAGAAGTAACCTCAATTTCTTCCTTCAATTTTATTTCCATATATGCTTTCTCCTACCACAAAAAACCATACCAATAGTGTTTTCTGTTTGTTTGTTTTTGTTTGTATGTTTGTTTTTATTTTTATTGGTTATTTTATTTATTTACATTTCAAATATTATCTCCATTCCCACTTTCCCCTCCACAAGCTCACTATCCCCTCCCCCCTCCCCTGACTCTATAAGGGTGCTCTCCCTGTCCTCTATACTCCTGCCTAGTATTCTCCTATCCTGGGTCAGCAAGCCTCCAATGGACCAAGGGAGCTACTCTCCCAGTGATGACAAATAAAGCAGTCCTCTGCTATATATCCAGTTGGAGTCACGGGCACCCCCTCTCTATTCTTTGGTTGGTGGTTTAGGCCCTGAGAATTGGGGTGTGTGTGGTTGGTTGATATTGTTGTTCTTCCTATGAGGTTGCAAACCCCTTCAGCTCCTACAGTCCTTGCCCAAACTTCCCCATTTTGTCCTTGTGCTCATGCCAATATTTGGCTGTATACCTTCGCATCTGTATATGCCAGGAATTGGCAAAGTCTCTCAGGAGACAGGTGTATCAGACTCCTGTCAGTCAGTACTTCTTGGCATCTGAAATAATGTCTGCTTTTGGTATCTGCATGTGGGATGGATCCCCAGTTGGGGCACTCTCTAGATGTCCTTTCTTTCAGTTTCCACTCTACTTTTTGTCACTATATTTCCTATAGACAGGAGCAATTCTGGATAAAATTTTTGGAGATGGGTGGGTGGCCCCATCCCTCAACTGGAAGTCCATGCCTAAACTCTGGATATGGTCATAACAGTTTCTCTCTCCTTTTTTTTTTAAAATTATTTTTTAATTAGGTATTTTCTTCATTTACATTTCAGATGCTATCCCAAAAGTCCCCTGTACCCTCCCCCACCCACTCCCACTTCTTGGCCCTGGTGTTCCCCTGTACTGAGGCATATAAAGTTTGCAAGACCAAGGGGCCTCTCTTCCCAATGATGGCTGACTAGGCCATCTTCTGATACATATGCAGCTAGAGACACGATCTCCGGGGGTACTGGTTAGTTCATATTGTTGTTCCACCTATAGGGTTGCAGACCCCTTTAGCTCCTTAGGTACTTTCTCTAGCTCCTCCATTGGGGACCCTGTGTCCCAGTCAATAGCTGACTGTGAGCATCCACTTCTGTGTTTGCCAGGACCCAGCATAGCCTCACAAGAGACAGCTATATCAGGGTCCTTTCAGGAAAATCTTGATGGTGTATGCAATGGTGTCAGCGTTTGGAGGCTGATTATGGAATGGATCCCCGGGTATGGCAGTCTCTAGAAGATCCATCCTTTCATCTCGGCTCCAAACTTTGTCTCTGTAACTCCTTCTATGGGTGTTTTGTTACCAATTCTAAGAAGGGGCAAAGTTCCTCAGAAAATTGGACATAGTACTTACAGAGGATCCTGCAATACCTCTCCTGGGCATATATCCAGAAGATGTTCCAACTGGTAAGAAGGACACATGCTCCACTATGTTCATAGCAGCCTTACTTATAATAGCCAGAAACTGGAAAGAACCCAGATGTTCCTCAACAGAGGAATGGATACAGAAAACGTGGTACATTTACACAATGGAGTACTACTCATCTATTAAAAAGAATGAATTTATGAAATTCTTAGGCAAATGGATGGACCTGGAGGGCATCATCCTGAATGATGTAACCCAATCACAAAAGAACTCACGTGATATGTACTCACTGATAAGTGGATATTATCCCAGAAACTTAGAATAACCAAGATAAAATTTGCAAAACACATGAAACTCAAGAAGAACAAAGACCCAAGTGTGGACACTTTGCCCCTTCTCCCTCCCTTTTGTTGGGTATTTCAGCTAATGTCATCCCCTTGAGGTCCTAGGAGGCTCATGCTTTCCTGGCATTTCTGATTTTCACTTTGCTATGCCAGGTTTCCCATCTCCTATTCCTACACACCTCTGTTCAATTTCCTGACCCTCTGTACATCTCCATCTCCTCCCATACCTCTTTTTCCTCTTCTCCTCTTATCTTCCTCCCAAGTCCCTTCTACCCACTACTTCCCTAGATTATTTTGTTCACCCTTCTAAGTAGAACTGAAGTATCCCCTCTTTTGTCTTTCCTACTCTTGGGCTTCAAGTGATTCATGAATCGTATCAAGGGTACAACTCTCTTTGCCTAACATCCACAGCAATCTTTGCTTAATATCCACATATCAGTGAGTACATACCATGAGTGTTCTAGTTTTAGGATGAAATGTTCTATAGATATCTGTTAAATCCATTTGGTACATAACTTCTGTTAGTTTCACTATGTCTCTGTTTACTTTCTGTTTCTATAATCAGTCTATTGATGAGAGTCAGGAGTTAAAGTCGCCCACTATTATTGTGGGACATGCAATGTATGTTTTGAGCTTTAGTAAAGTTTCTTTTATGAATGTAGGTGCCCTTGTATTTGGAGCATAGATGTTCAGAATTGAGCTCCTTTGATGAATATGAAGTGTCCTTCCTTATCCTTTTTGATAACTTTTGGTCGAATGTTGATTTTATCTGATATTAGAATGGCTATACCAGCTTGTTTCTTGGGACTATTTGCTAGGAAAATTATTTCTCAGACCTTTATTCTGAGGTAGTTTCTATCTTTGACACTGAGGTTCATTTCCTGTATGCAGCAAAATCCTGGGTCTTTTTTATGTATCTAGTCTGTTAGTCTATTTTGTTTTATTGGGGAATTGAGTCCATTGATGTTAAGAGATATTAAGGAATAGTGATGGTTGCTTTCTGTTATTTTTTTATGTTATTTTTATGTTTGTGTGACTATATTCTTTTTGGTTTGTTGAAAGGAGATTACTTTCTTTCTTTTTATGTGGTGTAGTTTCCCTCCTTGAGTTGGGTTTTCCATCTATTATCCTTTGTGAACTGGATTTATGGAAAGATACTGTGTAAATTTGGTTTTTGCCATGGAATATCTTGGTTTCTCTGTCTGTGGTAGTCAACAGTTTCTGCTGGGTATTGTAGCCTGGGTTGGCATTTGTGTTCTCTTATGGTCTCTATGACATCTACCCAGGATCTTCTAGCTTTCATAGTCTCTGGTGAGAAGTCTGGTGTAATTCTGATAGGTATGCCTTTATATGTTACTTGACTTTTTCCCTTGTTGCTTTTAATATTCTTTCTTTGTTTTGTGCATTTGGTGTTTTGACTATTATGTAACAGGAGAAATCTCCTTTCTTGTCCAATCTTAGACTTCTTTAGGCTGCTTGTAAGTTTTTGGGCATCTCTTTATTTAGTTTAGGGAAGCTTTCTTCTATAATTTTGTTGAAGATATTTACTGGCCCTTTAAGTTGGGAATCCTCCCTCTCTTATATACCTATTATCCTTAGGTTTAATATTCTCATTATGTCCTGGATTTCCTGGATGTCTTGGGTTAGGAGCTTTTTGCACTTTGCATTTTCTTTGTCAGTGTTTCCTATGGTATTTTCTGCACCTGAGATTCTCTCTTCTATCTCTTGTATTCTGTTGGTGATGCTTGTGTCTATTACTCCTTATCTCTTTCCTAGGTTTTCTATCCTCAGGGTTGTCTCCCTTTGTGATTTCTGTATTGTTTCTATTTCCATTGTTAGATCCTATATGGTTTTGTTCAATTACTTTACCTGTTTGGTTGTGTTTTCCTATAATTCTTAAGGGACTTTTGTGTTTCCTCTTTAAGGGCTTCTACCTGTTTACCTGTGTCTGCTTATATTTCTTTAAAGGAGTTATTTATGTCCTTCATTAAGACCTTTATCATCATCATGAGATGCAATTTTAAACCACAGTCTTGCTTTTCTGTTGTGTTGGAGTATCCCAGACTCACTGTGGTAGGAGAATTGGGTTCTGATAATGTCAAATAGCCTAGGTTTCTGTTGCTTATGTTCTTGCCCTTGCCTCTCACCATCTGGTTATCTCTGGTGTTAGCTGGTTTGTTATTTCTGACTGTGGCTTTTCCTTCACCAGCTCTCTTACAGCGGCATTTGCATATCACAAGTGTTTTATACATTCATGAACTCAAGTATAAACTTTAGCAACTTGTGGTCAACTATCCATCCTTATGACCAGATGTAAATTCCCCCCTTTTTGGAGGCTTACAAATGGCACAGGAAAGAACTAAATTCAGTATGGAAAACGAGACATGATCACTGCTGTGAATACTCCTATCTGGAAAGGAAATTGAAAGAAGTTGGAAGTCACACAGCAGCTGCTGATACTAAGGCAATTATGAAATATTTCCAAGTACTTAGGGATGACCTCATTTCAAAAAGAAGATATTTTATTTGTTTAGGCTTTAGTTCCTGTCCTAAAGGGAGCTTTATAAGCTCCTCGTATCTATGGCTCTGGGATGTGTACCTTGTGATCTTTCTTTTAATTATTCTGCTGGCCACATCTGAAGGAGCCTGTCTTTTTACCTTCTAATTTACAGGGGTTTCCTTGAACATGCTGTTATCATCTTATGATGTGCTGACACAGACTGCCACATTCTTTTGTCTCTGCCATTAGCTGTTGCTCTGGAGAAACAATCCACTCATCAAGCTGTTCCAGAATTCTTATCAACACAGTTGAAAAAATTTTCAAATAGCACCATGGAAACATGTTGTTAGGGACAAAATTATTTTTCTTTCTCACTTATTGTTTATAATATCTTTAAATATCATTTCATGCCCATTGTCTTTTTCTCATTACTTAGAGTGTGCAGAGGGTTTTTTGTTTTGTTTTGTTTTTGTTTTGTTTTGTTTTGTTTTTTGCTTAGTTTTTTAAAAGTCTTTTATGAGAAGTGAGTCAAGAATGTATAAAATGAAAATCCTACTGATATATATTCAGAAGTGTGTGTGTATTTGTGTGTGTGGGGATGTGTTCTAAAGATTAACCAATGTCTATGCACCCTTTTTGAACTCTGTTTTTCAGTTGAGCTTAGATTGGGGGGGGTTCTCTTTTCAAGTCTGTCTTGCTCAATTTTATTCGCGATCTTGATGATTTACAATACAACTACAATGTTGGTGATAGAATGCCCTGACCTATGTTTATGTCTTTATATTCCATATACCACCTCCCTATAAGAAGAACTGATGATGTTTGCCTGACATCAGGAAGAATACAATTGGGCCTTTGGGCCAGAATACCATCCCTTATCTTTGTCATTTCCTCTTAATAGTTTCCAAAGAAGAGTCTATCATCTGCTTCCATCTTTTTTTTTTTACCAGATTCAGAAATTAGACATCATGAAAATAACATTTTCCTATATGGAAATACTGAATTGAAATAGTCCTGAGTAGAATTAGTGTATACTTCAACCTGGTTTGATTTCTAACTTTATTCAAATACACTCCGCTCAATAATCAAACAATGATAAATTTCTGTCAGGTGCTGACTGAAATCTAGTATTTATCCAAATGCCAATACAACATAGCACCCTGTCGGGGTTCTTGGTTTATATTCAAGGCAGAGGAAATATTTGCAGCAAACCAACATTTCTTATTTGTTGTTTTTTAATGAACAGCAGTAACTAATACTTAGTCATTCTTCTCAGGTTTTAGAAGTCATTCTAGATGGTGTGCACTAATTGCTCTCAAGCCAATGACACAGCTGCCACTGGTGCTCCATTCTACAAGTTAGAGTTTGATGCTCAGGGACATTAAGTAATTATCTTCATTCACAATCCCAAAGTCCTCTTTTATTATAAAACTGTCACTCTAAATAATCAGGAATTTCCAGTGGGAGGGAAGACAATAGATATTCAAGGGATTTTTATCTTCTCTTTACTGGCACTTTAGGAAGGAATCTCTCAAGTATACAAGAATCTGTTGATCTCCTAAATAGTGACAAGTTGCCAGGCTTCCATAAGTTTGAAGCTTCTCTTCCACAGCCTCAAACATGGTCATCCAGTACAGTGGTGCTCTAGGCAAGGGAGAGCATGCAAGGATATTGTGTGACAAAATGCTTTCCTGAGGTTAAGTAACACACACATCCACTCACCGCATTTAGGGAGCTCACTACAGACCAGAATATGGAAACCACCATAGTCTAAACTTGATAAACTATGAATTTTATCAGGGCAACCTACAGGGATATGGTCAGTGCTTCCTTACAGGACCAAAAATGATTTATTGACAGGTTCACTAAAAAGAGAATCAGCACAGGTGACAGCTCATAAAGCTGAGAACCTGGAGAGCACTGCACAGCCTGTAGATAGCTCAACAGGTTGGAGAATGTCTTGTCCAGGTGCCTAATTTGGCTTTACCCTCTTCCAGGCAGCTCAGCTGGTTGTTGTTTCTCCGGGTAGCTGATCTGGTCTCTTTAGGGGCTTATTTTTAGCTTTGCTTGTTGGAAGGAGAATCTCACCTTTTATTGATTATTCTGGCAAGGATGGACCTACTGAACTGATCCATTTCAGGGATTTCCAAAATGTATTTTGAGTTGCTAAAGTTTCCCTTTAAGGAGCTTCCATGAAGGATGGAATCTTTCAATCTTAAGAAAACCGTTATTTAACAGATGGATATTTGGTAAGTTTCAGGCTTAACGGAGGGGGAAAAAAAGCAATTTTAATACCAATTCAGAGTTTTTCTTAGGTATCCCTGCAATTAAATGTGGAAAAATACAGTTTCTAGGTCTTATATTCTTTTAGAATGCCTTATATTTTATATGTCTTCTGAAAACTTAATTTACTTATATTTATATTCAAAATAATTTTTTCTTTGGGGAATTTGTACGTGCATTCAATACCTTTTTATTATATATGTCTTTCTTCCCAGGGACCTACTTCTAATAGATGAGAAAAGTGGTGTGTATGAAACTTGCTATATTGAAAATAATCAAACATGTTTGAGAGTTATGAAGATTTGGTGAAATGGATGTAGAGTACTTAGCAAGCTGGAAAATACTCCACAGTGCATCGCTGACTGTAAGACTTAGCAATATTGGGAATAGTTTCAGTATAGAATAGAAATCTGTTTCCTAAGTATGCTTGAGATTGTCCTAGGTGCTACTCCAGATGTATGAGAGAAGAGAATTTTTTTTTAAAAACTGTTAAATAGAAAGCATATTATTTTAGTATTGGATGTTGTAGTAGGATGACTATAGTTCATAATAAATTACTATGTGGTTTGAAAAATATTAAATGACAAGATTTTAGTGTCTCCCAAGATAAGGAAACAATAAGTATTTGTGGATATAGAATGCTACGAATGTTACTTGGCCTGACTTGATTGTTATATCTTATACAGTGTGTTACCACATTGGACCATATAAAATATTAAATATGATAGTTTTAAACTTAAAAAATAAGTCACACCACTGTGGGAAATATGAATAAAACCTGATTCTTACCTACAGGATGCTATAAATAATTTCTGTAAATAATCACAACAAAATGCTTTGATTTACATATTGTACAATAGTGTGATCCATAGCTAGGTTTATCATGTGCTTCTCAGGGGTGAGTGCAGGCCCACATTATATCTCCCCAGAAGAATTCTGTCACACAGAAACCCCCAATGTAATGGAGAGTGCCATGTTAAGTTTCTTTCATTTTCTCAAATAGATTGTGTCCACAAATGGAATAGAAATCTTTTGATTTTTTTTATTAATTTCTGTATTTTTATTCACCAATCAAAGAACTTACTCTATCTCCTTTGTAATGAAATTAACCACAGAGATTATGATTTCATTTTTTTCTGTATTTTATAAGACAGAGAATTTGGGTAACTCTAAGTGCTATGCTGAAGCCAGAGAGTATTGTTTCTTTGCAGTTTTGCTCAAATTTTTTTGTAGAAATAATAAGGAATAATATTTAATCAACTATTGCATACCATTAATTTTCTTATTTTTATATCTTAATTGTAATAGAATTAATTTTTTGTCCCCTTTCTTTGTTACCTTCATCCCTCTAGTCCCCCTCAGATACCCTCCTACCAATTCCTGAGATGTCCCTTCCCTCTATAAAGTTCATAGACTCTTTCTTTTAATCATTGTTTTACACATGCGTATATGTCATGTATGTATATGTACATACACACACAAGTATATATGTATGTATATCCTTGTGTGAGCATGTGCAAGTGAGCATTTATGTGTGTGTGTCTGTAATGCTTACAGAATAATTTTTGTTATTTGTGTGTCTATATTTTCAAGTCTGACCACTATTCATTGGACATCCCATAAGATGGGATGGGATCATTCCTGGGAGCCCATTCCTGGGAGCCCATTCCTGGGAGCCCATTCCTGGGAGGAGATAACTCTTCTGTCCCCTGTAGACATTAGTTGCTTATAATTCTTTCCTTCCAGGTAGGGCATTATGGATATTTGCCCTTCCTGCATTCACATGTCCACTGGTATTACCACGATACAGCATATAAAAGTATTTGTATATCACAATTGTCTTGGTGTACTTTTATGTTTTATCTTCCATTGGTTGTAGCAGTACAAATATTTGCCAGGGTATCAACTGTATGAGCACTCTTGTCTGTCTATCTGACTCATTTTCTGTGTATTGAGACAGAGTTTTATCCTATAGCCCTTGCTGGAATGAACTCCTTATGTTGGTCAGGATGTACTCTAATTCCTGGTAATCTTCTTTCCTTATCCTTATAAATGTGGAGATTATTCAGCCTGAGTTGCCACACAAAACTTAATATCATTTTAAAAGAAAATAATTAAATCCTGTATTTTGTTCTCTCCTTCATTCTTTTACTCTCTCTCTTCCACCTCTCCCTGTTGTTATGTGCAAGGTAGCTACATGAAGATTCTAATGTGTACATTAGACAACTTGCCAATGTTTGTTGTTGTTGTTTCTTTAACATGTGTCCCAGGATTGAAGTCATGAGGCCAGTCTTGGCAACCAGAACATTTACCATGGAGCTATCCCATTGGCCTTGACTTTCAATTTCATGAGTAATTTTTCTATTTAAAAATGAGTTCTGTGTCAAAAACATAAATATCATGCCTAATCTTTGTTTAACAGTGAATATCTTCATCTTCTGACATTATTTTGTAAGATACATATATATTGTTAATGGGTGTGATCACATTGCTCCCTTACCCCTCCGTGCAGCCAGAAGTTCTCTTAATACTGCTTTGTGGGAAGAGTTATTTGTTCTTCCGTGAATTAATTCTGACTGAATACTGAGAATCATAAGGAGAATCATTTAGAACAAAGCAACTACAATTTTTAAGTTATTGTAAAATTTAAAAATAATATGTTTTGTTTATTTTCACCATGATTGCTAAGGTATAAACTGGACAAATAGCAACTATTTATAGTCAATATGCAAACTAAAAATGTTTTGACTTTTAAATACCATGCATCCATGAACAACAGTCTCATATATTTTTGTATTTCCTTGGTTACAGATAAATATTAGTTTCTGGTTTCTAGGGAATATAAGCTAATTGAAAAATCCAAATTTTTTGAACACTAAATTTTATAGAAAGTATACTTCCTGGGCAGCTACCAACTCTTACTTTCACACTATTGCTTAAAAGTGTGAAACAAGTACAAAGTGATCCATTTATACTTTCCTTCTAATAAGAGAGAGTTTCTAAGTGTGAAGGGCAAAAGAGTCAATTCTTTAAGTTTTATAGCGTGAATGAATTCCATGAGTTTGTATGCTAATCCAACAGACCTTGGATAATACCTGACTCTTATGCTCCATAAAGCAAAAAAAGAAAAAAGAAGAAATATATTTTCTTTAAATCTTAGAGGAAAGTAGGTCACATTTAGATGTAGAATTTCCACTTCCAATTAGCCATTAAATTCATTGAATACTTGGGGTTTTATTAGCCTGACTGAAATAATGCTTATTTTTAAAACAAATTATTTCTGAATTAATTTTCTAGTCATGTTCTAAATAGCATAAATACAAAAGACTATGTGTACTCAAGAAGAGTAGTTTTATGAATTAAAGGATATCAGTGATTATTGAGTTGTTGAAAAGATAAAATATCACTTTGATTTCAAGCCATATTGGTAATTTTAATATAATTATATCGTACTTCATGTCCAAACCTTGGGGACCCATGTCACTGACTTCCTATTCTGACAGAGATTGGTTGCTGAATGACTTGTCAACTTCATAAATTATACAAAAGCAGGGATTCATTTTCATTGTATTGAAAGGAAAGATACCTTCTCAGTAAGCAGTGATTACCACTTCTTCAAAAAGATTGGCTGTGTTCACTTCTCTGCTTGTATAAAACATAAAACATCTAGAGTTAATCACCTTCAGTTTTTCATTTCCTCTTGAGTATCTACAGATCATTTCAATGTAAGAGGCCACCAATGGCCTATTTATTAATCACCTCCCTATCTTATCTTGTCACAACAAAGCTCATACACACTCATCAACTCTTCATACTAGAAATACTTTAGATACTTGTTTTCACTACCTAATCAAAATTCATTAGGTGATGTTGTTAATACCACCTTCCTTAAATGTTTCTCAAGGCCATTTTCTTTCATGTTGAATCTAACACTCCTGCTCACACACTTACCACGATCCTATCATAAACTTTTGAAGATATTCTCCGGTCTTCCTATGTGTACATTACCAGCTTGTCTTCAGGAAAGTAAGTCAAATAACTTCAATTTTTCTTGCTTCTGTCTTACAAAGATTGCTTAACACTTTGAAGATTAAATCAAAACTCTTGACCATGATCTAAATTCCTAGACTTTAATTAATTTGTAATTTTACTTAACCTAAATATGCAATCTCTCCTTACTCTTTTTGGAGGATTAAATTGAATACATTTTCTAGGTGTGTGGATATCTGCTCCATTCAACTGAATGGGTTTCAATTTGAAGGGGTTATAACACCATAGGAAGAACAACAATATCAACCAACCAGACTCCCAAGAGCTTCTAGGCACTAAACCACCAACCTGAAAGTACACATGGAAGGATCCATGACTCCAGCTGCATATGTAGCAGAGGATGGCCTTGTCTGACATTAATGGGAGGAGACGCCCTTGGTCCTGTGAAGGCTTGATGCCTTGGTTTAGGAGAACTCCAGGGTGGGGTGGTGGGAGTGTGTAGGTGATTTTTTTGGGGGAACACCCTCATAGAAGCAGGAGGGGGTATAGGATAAGGGGATTCTGAAGGCAGGGGAAACCGGGAAAGAGAGTAATATTTGAAATGTAAAAAGAAAATATCTAATAAAAATAAATTAAAATTTATCATGAAAAAAATAGTTTCACTTAAGTGGTTTTTTATTTTTTGGGGGGGGGGTTGTTTTTGTTTTTTGTTTTTTGGGTTTTTTTGTTTTTGTTTTTGTTTTTTTTTTTATGTCTCAATCTCATCCTCATCTGAAAACCCAAGTATAATCTCATTGGAGAGTTCTTTCAGCAATGTGTTTTTTAAAGATGTTTTCTTGGTTCCTTTTTTCCCTTCAATCTATTGATTTTATTGATAGAAAGAATATATTCTACAGATGATTCAATTTTGTTTCTCAGTATGCTGTTAATTTAATTTAGATATACATTCCATGGATGAAAATCTTAATCTGGTCTACTCATTGTTAGTTTTTAGAGGAAGATTTACATGACATTATGAAATATTTATTCCATAATGGAGCTATTAATAATATTCAAATTACTATTAAAGCATTCTTTAGTGAATTTCAAAATCACTACTGATTTTGTCTTTTGTCTTTGGACAACACTTCTAACTCTCAGAAGCTCATTCATTCTGATTCAGTGTATAGTTCACATGCTATTCATATTAATATTAAAATGCTTGTTAAAATAATGATGAATAGTACTTGTTAATGATTAATATGTTTGAATTATATGAATTTGAGAGGCTTACTTTAACAGTTCAATAGCTGTAAGAAGAATATATTTTAACAGACCTTCTTCTTTTCCATCAGAAAACATTGGATTAAGAGTTAAGGACCTCCCAATGTTCTTCCTCTTCTGGACATTTTTGTGTTTTGCAAATTGTATTTTTTTAAAAAAATATTTTTATTACGTATTTTCCTCAATTACATTTCCAATGCTATCCCAAATAGCATACCCTCCCCCCACCCCCACTCCCCTAACCACCCATTCCTACTTTTTGGCCCTGGCCTTCCCCTGTACTGGGGCATATAAAGTTTGTGTGTCCAATGGGCCTCTCTTTCCAGAGATGGCCGACTAGGCCATCTTTTGATACCTATGCAGCTAGAGTCAAGAGCTCCGTGATACTGGTTAGTTCATATTGTTGTTCCACCTATAGGGTTGCAGATCCCTTTAGCTCCTTGGGTACTTTCTCTAGCTCCTCCATTGGGAGCCTTGTGATCCATCCAATAGCTGACAGTGAACATCCACTTATGTGTTTGCAAGGCCACAGCATAGTCTCACAAGAGACAGCTATATCAGGGTCCTTTCAGCAAATGCTTGCTAGTGTATGCAATGGTGTTATCTTTTGGAGGCTAATTATGGGATGAATCCCTGGATATGGCAATCTCTAGATGGTCCATCCTTTTGTCTCAGCTCCAAACTTTGTCTCTGTAACTGCTTCCATGGGTGATTTTTTCCAATTCTAAGAAGGGGCAAAGTGTCCACACTTTGGTCTTCGTTCTTCTTCAGTTTCATGTGTTTTGCAAATCATATCTTATATCTGTGGCATACTAAGTTTCTGGGCTAATATCCACTTATCAGTGAGTACATATCATTTGAGTTCTTTAGTGATTGTGTTACCTCACTCAGGATGATGCCCTCCAGGTCCATCCATTTGCCTAGGAATTTCGTAAATTCATTCCTTTTAATAGCTGAGTAGTACTCCATTGTGTAAATGTACCACATTTTTTGTATCCATTCCTCTGTTGAGGGGCATCTTGGTTCTTTCCAGCTTCTGGCTATTATAAATAAGGCTGCTATAAACATAGTGGAGCATGTGTCCTTCTTACAGGTCAAGACCACTCACCATCATCAGAACGCAGCACTCCCACCCCACCTAGTCCTGGGCACCCCAACACATCCGAAAAGCTAGACCCAGATTTAAAAGCATATTTCATGATGATGGTAGAGGACATCAAGAAGGACTTCAATACCTCACTTAAAGAAATACAGGAGAAGACAGCTAAACAGGTAGAAGACTGTAAAGTTGAAACACAAAAATTCCTTAAAGAATTGCAGGAAAACACGACCAAACAGGTGATGGAATTGAATAAAACCATCCAAGACATAAAAAGGGAAGTAGACACAATAAAGAAAACCCAAAGTGAGGCAAAGCTGGAGATAGAAACCTTAGGAAAGAAATCTGGAACCATAGATGCGAGCATCAGCAACAGAATACAAGAGATGGAAGAGTGAATCTCAGATGCAGAAGATTCCATAGACAACATTGGCACAACAATCAAAGAAAATACAAAACGCCAAAAGATCCTAACTCAAAACATCCAGGAAATCCAGGACACAATGAGTAGACCAAACCTACGGATAATAGGAGTTGATGATAATAGGTTGAAGATTTTCAACTTAAAGGGCCAGCAAATATCTTCAACAAAATTATAGAAGAAAACTTCCCAAACCTAAAGAATGACATGCCCATGAACATACAAGAAGCCTACAGAACTCCAAATAGACTGGATCAGAAAAGAAATTCCTCCCGACCCATAATAATCAGAACAACAAATGCACTAAATAAAGAGAGAATATTAAATGCAGTAAGGGAGAAAGGTCAAGTACCATATAAAGGCAGGCCTATGAGAATTACACTAGACTTCTCACCAGAGACTATGAAAGCCAGAAGATCCTGGACAGATGTTATACAGACATTAAGAGAACACAAATTCCAGCCCAGGCTACTATACCCAGCCAAACTCTCAATTACCATAGATGGAGAAACCAAAGTATTCCATGAGAAAACCAAATTCACACATTATCTTTCCACGAATCCAGCCCTTCAAAGGATAATAACAGTAAAAAAACAATACAAGGATAGAAATCACGCCCTAGAAAAAGCAGGAAAGTAATCCCTCAACAAACCAAAAAGAAGACAGCCACAAAAACAGAATGCCAACTCTAACAACAAAAATAAAAGAAAGCAACAATTACTTTTCCTTAATATCTCTTAATATCAATGGACTCAATTCCCCAATAAAAAGACATAGACTAACAGACTGGCTACACAAAAAGGACCCAACATTCTGCTGCAAATTGTATCTTGGGTGTTCTATGTTTCTGGGCTAATATCCACTTATCAGTGAGTGTGTATATCTAATGACTTCTTTTGTGATTGTGTTACTTCACTTAGGATGATACCCTCCAGATGCATCCATTTGTCCAAGAATTTCATAAATTCATTGTTTTTAATAGCTGAGTAATACTCCATTGTGAAAATGTACAACAATTTCTGTATCCATTCCTCTGTTGAGGGACATCTGGGTTCTTTCCAGCTTCTGGCTATTATAAATAAGGGTGCTATGAACACAGTGGATCATGTGTTCTTATTACCAGTTGGAACATCTTCTGGATATATGTCCAGGAGAGGTAGTGCTGGATCTTCCGGTAGTATTATGCCCAACCGAAGTGGATGCTCACAGTCATCTATAAGTTGGATCATAGGGCCCACAACGGAGAAGCTAGAGAAAGCACCCAAGGAGCTGAAGGGGAGTCCGCAACTCTATAGGTGCAACAACAATATGAACTAACCAATACCCCCAGAGCTCATGTCTCTTGCTGCATATGTAGCAGAAGATGGCCTAGTTGGCCATCATTGGGAAGAGAGGCTGCTTGGTATTGCAAACTTTATATGCCCCAGTACAGGGGAATTCCAGGGCCAAGAAGTGGGAGTGGGTGGGTAGGGGAGCAGGGCAGAGGGAAGGTATTGGGAACTTTCAGGATATTATTTGAAATGTATATAAAGGACCCAGATATAGCTGTCTCCTGTGAGACTATGCCAGGGCCTATCAAACACAGAAGTGGATGCTCACAGTCAGCTATTGGATGGATCACAGGGCCCCCAATGGTGGAGCTAGAGAAAGTACCCAAGGAGCTAAAGGGATCCCCAATCCTATAGGAAGAACAACAATATGAACTAAACAGTACCCCCCGGAGCTCGTGTCTCTAGCTGCAAATGAATCAGAACATGACCTAGTCGGCCATCAGTGGAAAGAGAGGCCCATTGGTCATGCAAACTTTATATGCCTCAGTACAGGGGAAGTACAGGGCCAAGAAGTGGGAGTGGGTGGGTGGGGGAGCAGGTGGCAGAGCGTGTGGGGGACTTTTGGAATAGCATTGAAAATGTAAATAAAATAAATACGCAATAAAAATAATAAAAAAGAAAACATCTAATAAAATAAATCAATTAATTAATTAAAACAAAGAGTTAAGGACCTCAACACAAAAACAGATACACTGAATCTAATAGAAGTGAAAGTGGGAAAGAGCCTTTAACTCATTGGAACAGGGGGAAATTTCCTAAACAGAACTCCAATGGCTCATACTCTAAGATCAAGAATTGATAAATGGGACCTCATGAAACTGGAAGACTTCTGTAAGGCAAAGGACATAGTCAATAAGACAAATAAGCAACCTACAGATGAGAAAAAAATCTTCAGTAACCCCACATCTGATAAAATAAAATCTGGAGTGTAAATAAATGAATAAATAAAACACTGAAAAAAAAAGCTAAATAAATATTCTAAGGTTGTCAGCCAACAGTTTATTTCCAAAGATCATTCAGAATTAGTAAAATAATAAACTACCTGGAAAAGTAATTTTTAGTGGTTATGGAATTTTCTTTTGCACCATAAAATTATATCCACAATTATAAGGTTAAAGCTATGTAGGTCATGCCATTTCCAACACCCTAATTTTAATAGACAACTTTTATTTTGTTAATTTTTAATCTTTTATTTATTAATTACTTAATTTATTTATTTATACCCCAGACCCCATTCCTCTTTGAGTTCATTTGAACTTTGCTCAATTGACTTAGAGGGCTTTGTTCTCCTGATGTTCTTTGCCCCTTCTGATTTCCATACTTTTTCATCCTCTTCCATGGACGTTAATGGAGTCCGAGGACAGGGATTTGATGGAGATATCTCATTTAGAGCTGAGTGTTCCAATGTGTCTCTCTTTCTGCTTAATATCTGGTGTACATATCTGTTCCCGTCTGCTGTAGGAAGAAGCTTCTCTGATGATATCTGCATATGTCTCTGATCTATGCGTACAGCAGAATCATTGGGAGTCTTTAGTTGTTAATGTTCTTGCTTGATTGTATGACCAGTAGTATTTTATAACAATCCTGGTATATAGAAAGCATCCCATGATTCGTGATCTATATGTATGGACAAATTCAGTCCTAGACCTAGATTTTAAGCAAGCCTTTTAGACTCTGTTAGGTAATTATATGTGTCATCCCAGTTAATACAGAAGATCTGTGAAGTAGACTTCTTTAGCATCATTTAAAAAATGAGAATAGTGTGCCATAGATTAAATAATAATGAATGATAAGACCATAGTAAAGGAGAATCTGCCTCAAGTTAAAATTTATATGATCATCATTTAATACTTGTTCACTGTATCATAATAATGTGCCCTCTTCTCTCCTTTCCTCTCCCCCACACCAGGATATTATTATTTGTTGAAAAATGTAATTACACATATTTTATATAATAAAATGAAATACCTTTCAATAGAGAAAAAAGGTTGATTGGAAGAAATACTTGGAATACTGAAAAACACATCTTATTATAGGCATAAAATGCTAAATGTCTTTGTTTCTTGTTAGAACATTCAAAAATAGCATCCTTTACCCATTTTAGTTCTCATCTCATGGCATTAATGCTGCCTCCACAGTGCTGTCCTTGGGTTTAATTATTTTTTCCTCAATACCTACACAATCTATTTGAGCATGTCATGTATTGGGATTGTGCAAAGCAAGAATACTTTGTGAATAGAATGTTGCTTCTGCTTCTTGCCATATTGCAAATAAGTAGGGAAATGGTAGATGGGTGTATTAAATAGAAAATAATTATATGTGGCATTTACTTCACTCCAACTTCCTCAAAAAAGAAAGACGACAAGGAGGGGTAGAGAGGGCAAGTGAAGAGGAAGAGACTAAAAGGAATGGGAAGGAAACAAAGATGTTAGCATCTAACATCTTTGATTGTGTCCATTTTCTCTGCAAGTTAAAGCATTAAAAGAGTGAAAAGAAGTTTCAGATTCACTGGGTATCTGGAGGTCAAATCTCAGACATATTAGTCACAATCAACCTATGAAATAAAGGACATTGAATAGGGGTGAGAAAACATACTCAGCAAGGCAGAGAGACATACACCCATATCCCCACCTCCCAGAGAGAGAGACAGAGACAGACAGAGACAGAGAGAAGCAGACCTGCATACACAGCATAAATTGGGAGACTCAGTAACCTGAAGTACAGTTTTTCGTTGAAGACTGGATGGTTTAAGGAACTTTGAGGTGTCTTTTTTCCCCTACTTTAGGGCTTGTCAGTTTGAACAAAAACTGGTAAAATAATAAAAGATCCATAACTGTGGCATAAATCCATATTGATCTGGCCTTGAATGGTAGCACCAGCCCACTATCAGGAGGGCACTACCAGGTGGAGAGAAAGCATTCAAAACTGTGTTGTTCGATTTCACCAACTGAAGACTGAGGAGCCACATGCTGGGGTGAACACCTGCTAGCACAGAGAGGTAGAGAAAGCACTCAGCTGACTGTCCTCCTCAGCTGATGTCCCAGAAGAGACTGTTCTTCTCCACATTGTCTTAAAAATCCTTTCAACTGCATGGTCTACTTCCTGTGTGTCATTCTATCCTACCTCCTGACTTCCTCTATGTTTTTGGGTTTTTCCCCCCTATGTTCACTCTCTGTGGACTGGTTGATTGCTCTAATTCTTGACCTATTGTTGACTTTATTTAACATTCTTTACAATAAATAGAAACCTATTAGATTAAAGCTGTGTGATAGGGCTGAGCCATACCACAGTTAGAGACAGGTTTTTCCAGTATACAATCCTGGGGTTCACAATGTGATCAAATATCCTGTTTGCCTTTGTCTCAGGTAAAGAATGTGAGGAAAAGTCAGAAGTGTGCCTTCTTTATGGTGTCGCTATGTCTGTCTGTTGATCTAGAATCTATCTAACTCTCAGTATGTCAAGAAGAGAAAATGAAAGAAAATGAAAAAGAGAATGAAGACAAAACCCTTCTTCTGGCTCAAGCCATGCTCTAAACTGTAGGTCAAGCTAGTGTCCCCTACAACATTTCACTGGCGTCAGCAATTGAACATAAACATTTCTTGTTATAAAATTTTATTTTGTGGCATTTAAGTTGTGTTATTTCTGTTTGTGATTATTTTCTCTGAAAGATTGTGAAATACTTGCTTCTAAGTAGACTATGTTTCATAGATAATTAACTGCCTTAATCTAATACATACAATGTTTTGATTAACTTAACATTTTTAAGACTGAAGTAAATACTAAAGGACAAGGCTTTATTTTCTGTCTGGTTTCTCAGCTGACTACCCTAAAGAATATATTTTCCATATGAGACTGTATGAATTTTTTTCATATATTTCTGTGTACCCTGTTACTGTTCTTAGAATTTCATTTGTATCTTTCTAAGTCACTTTATAATTCATCTAATTTTATATTTATCACTTATTAACATTTTGCAATATATATGCACTTAATAGGAATGTATGTAGTATTTTCTATTACATTTACATTTTTATTCTACATGTGCCTTGCCTTTTATTGTTATTATTGGTTTTTAACCCTTTGAAATACGTTAGGGCCATGAGATTGAAGGCTTGCGGTTATACGAGGACCATTTTTCTTTCCCTAGAATAATGATACTAATTGAAGCTGTAGCTTTCCTTTGATGGTTTTTAAATCATGTTTATGTTTATTTCTAGATTTACCCTAATGAATAGAACAAAGAAAATTGTTTGCAGATTGGCAAATTGCAATAATGGTTTCCAGCACTCTATTTAATGTTTGCTACATATATTTATCATTTTATGTGTAACCCACACACTGTTTTACAACTCATTATTTAGAACAGTAGGTTGTTCCCTCCCCGAAACAGAATAAACTAATTTGAATTTGCCTTCTAACTAGAAACAACTGCTAATAATATGGAAATGTAATGAACAAAAAGCCAAGAATCTTTCTCAGAAACTATTTCTATTAGATTCACATAATATTCTTTAAAACCTACTGCATTCCCAAGTTCTTTGGTAATGGAGGAAACAAGTCATTATAATTTCATGTAATCATGCTGTTTTCCTAAATTGTTTTTTACTATGACAGGTCATTTTTAATCCAAGTAGCTGTTTACATTATATTAATGTGAAAAACCCGAACTGCAAATTTGCAAACTCTTGGTGCTGAAATAATGTCTGTCCTTAAATAGCTTGTTTCTTGATTCAGCAGTAAAACAATTTTAATCAGTTTATTGCCTACATCAATGGCCATTAACAGCAGGGCAGAGTTGGTCTTAACTTTTGTCAGAATGTTTACTGCTTTAGTTTCTGGGACATTTGGAAGAATGTACAACTGTATTTGTCAAAGAATTGTCTGGTCAAAAAAGGAGATGAGAAAATAGATATCTGATTGTAAGCAAAGGGACATCCAGACAAGAATTAGAAAATCAAATAACATTTCAGTGCCAGGCGTGGTAGCACACTCCTTTAATCCCAGCACTCGGAGGCAGAGGCAGACAAATTTCTGAGTTCGAGGCCAGTCTGGTCTACAAAGTGAGTTCCAGGACAGCCAGGGCTACACAGAGAAACCCTGTCTCAAAAAACCAAAACCAACCAACCAAACAAACAAACAAAAACAAATAACATCTCAGAAATTGTATCATTCATATGGATTTGCTAGGAAGTTTTAAGAAATTGGGTGAACATGCCATATTTAATAAGGCCAATAAGTTTGGTAAGACATATTTCTTAGTTTGTATTTTCATGGTCACATGACCTCATTATTTTAATTGAAGATGAGAAACACAGTATGTGTTGCATACTTATACCCACAATTCACATTAGCATCCTACACCACTAAACTGTCTACTTTCTTTGTGCCCTGTAAAATTAAGACACAACTCCCAATATTGTTTTTTTTCTCTTTTATGTGGATCTGAGCATAACAAACAACTGAAAAAGAAAATGAATTGATCTATTTTAAATAAACTGAAACCAAGAAGAAAAAGGTAAAGTTTGTCTCTAATGTCCAGAGAACAATTATCAAGACCTTAGCCCATTCTCTGAGGCTTTTATCTCTGAAAAATGTTCAATATGACTTAACCAAAGGAGTTACAAATCTGAAATACTTCACCTGATTCTCTTAATTCTATCAATTTTTCTTTCTCCTTTCATGATTATATTGTAATATTTTAAAATAAGTATGTGACATCAATGTATTCCAATCTATTAAACTGGGTGTTCATATAAATATGAGCATATATGAGAGATTTCAATATACATATTATACATAATATACATATTTTGTATATACTTTAAATCTTACATGATGGTACAAGTTAGTAATCAATGATTATATAGTCAATGCTGGACAAAGGTACCTCAACCCAGAAGCTTCAACTTAGTGAATTTTAGTCTGTTCATCATTTTTGCAATGACACAGTATCCTAAATAGAAATATTTATTCAGAGAAAGTCATATTTGTATAAATAGTAAAATTGTGTGAGACAAATTATATTGGTAAACATTATAGAATACAAAAAATAAATATGAACTATATTCAAATTGCATAAGCTAAAATATAGTAGAGCTTAAACTTAAAAATAAACTGACAGAAGAATAGGATAGATGATTAAAAGATGTTGGGAGACTGCTGGCTAGGCTGTATATAAACAGCCTCTCTATTAGCTATATTAGTTACCTGAATTGGTACCATGGTAAAACACCTGGAGAAAGCAACTGGAGGAAGGGAAGGTTTATTCTGAGTTATGCTATGGTTCCTAGGGATGACGGAGCAGAAGGAAGAGAACACCTCGTGTGCCTACTGTCAGGAAGCAGAGAGATGGATGCTTCTGTTTATCTCAGTTTATCAGTTTTACTCAGTTTGGGACCATCGAACATAGAATAGTGCTGACAACATTTAGTATGGCTTTCCACCCTTAATTCATTTGGTTTTTCAACCTTAATCCATCTCTTATAAATAAACCCTCATAAATAGCCTCAGAGATTTGTTTCTATAGTGATACTTAATAAAAAATAAAGTTCAATAAAGTGTATGCACCACAAAAATGTCACAAAAGGCCATTGGGTAAAACTTGTCTTCCCTATTGTTTCTATATCTCCTGTAACCTCAGAACTGAAGTGCATAGAATTCCAAGATGCTATGTTTACTACGAGTTTGCATTTGGGGTGGAATGGGATACTATGGAAGAGATAGTATTCTGTAGTTTAAGATACCTAGAACTCAGGTTGGAAGATGGGGGACTAGTGTCTTTTATGCCTGTGCATTGGGAAATCTGTATACTCAACCTATAAATTATCATGAAAGTGATAACCAAATGTTAGTAGGTTTAACCTCAGACATTAACTGAAGTGCTCACATGTGCTCAGTTCTGCTCTATAGGTCTTTTCCTAGCATGGTGATTGAATATGAGGCCTTTTAGACAGGGATGAAACAATAAATTCTAGTAAGTAATCTCAATATTTATTATCTTTATCAAAAATGAGAATTAGGCAGCTTTCACTAACCTATCAGTGATGATAAAATAGTGTTATTTTTTACTGTGTTCTATTGGTCACTAGTGGTCAGTTCAAATTCACAGAAAAGAAATATAGGCATTGCTTCAAACTATCTATGATGGTAATTTGTTTCAGAAGTCAAATAAACATAAACCAAAGGGCTGGTGAGTTTCAGTGGTTTGGAGCACTACCTGCTCTTCCAATGAACCCATGTTAGAATTCTATAATTCCCATACCTTCCTCTTGTTTCTCTTGGCATTAAATGCATATGGTTCACAGACATCCATGCTGGCAAAAAAAACAAAACGAAACAAAACAAAAAAACAAACCAAACAGAAAACACCAAACAAACACCCATATATACGTCAAACACATAAATAAACAACAAAACTCCATAAACTAACAAAAATATAACCCTCCTCAATTATCTTTAATATAAATGTAAGTACTTCAATGTTAAATCTGTAAATAAATCATTAAAAATACTATAACCAAAAGTTTTTAAATTAAAGACTAAGGGGATATTTACGGCCATTAAAAATGAATATTTTTTTAAATACCCTTGTCTTGGAAACTTTCTCAAGTGACCTTGCTTCCATTCTGTTCTTATACTACTCTTTGCACATTGATCAAGAACTTTCTATTAACTCCAAATCTGTAGGGCAACCTCAACAGTAAGATAAGCTGTTGAACCTGCTCATGTACACCCCACTTCTTGAACATTTATAAACTTTCGTCTCAGAGCTTACATTAGCACTCTTGCTAAGAGAGATTCACCCTTCTACTTACAGATTTGAAAAGCTCCAAGGATGTTTTTAGGAACTAAAGCTCAGGTGAAAAAAAATGTATCAGGCACTTGCTGCCTTGAAATTGCCCAGTAGGATACAAGTTTTCAAAAAAAAAATGTTTGAACTTAATTGCACGTTTTATCCCTCTTTGCAAGGAAAGGTAGCTATACCGGGAGCAGGTTAACATTTCCACTTGAGAGCTAAATAAAAGGAAACTCTTTTTGAACTTGGCAAAGTACAGCAATTAATTTGGCCTGATAAGGTATAAATCACATGTACAACTATGGTTAGGCTTAGACTGCAAAAAGGTAGTCATTCATAGACTATGAATAGTGCATATTAAACTCCAAATAAAATTACATTTTCTCATCTGAATTAAAGTCCTACTTCATAACTTTAAATCCACTCATAGTTTTAGTCCCATTTGAAAGTCAACTCCTGTATGGCACCTTCCACATTAGCCTCAGGGGTTATGCAGGTTTCCTTTGAATACCTTCTTTCTGCATCTCCTGTGTAGTTCTAGGTAATACCATGTGCTGCAGCATTTCTCTGCACACTGTGCAGTTCCACTTTGACACTCAAGTCATTTTATAGCTTTACCAATTCTGTGAGGTTAAAATACAGTAGTCAAATGAAAATCATTACAGAAAATTTTCTCAATGTTCAAATCTGTGCTTGATAATGGTATTCTATCACACAATTTAGAAAAGCCTTTCAGATGAATGTCAAAAGGAAAAACAAAACTTTTATTAACATTGTATCCAAATTCCATCAATTACCTTTTTGGCTAAAGGAAGAAAAGCAATTTTAAAATATATATTTCTAATTTTTAATTTAAAAATCACATAATTTTCCTTCTTCCTTCTCTTCCCTCTAATCCTGCCTGGATACCCTATCTTGTATATTCTGAATATCCTGACCTCTTTTTTCTTAAGTTTTTATTTACTTTACATTCCTATCACAGACCTCTTCCTCCTCTCTTCTGAGTTCCGTCCTTACAAATTCCTCCCACTACTGTCCCCATCTCATCTCCCCAGATAAGGGAAGCCCCCTTTTGGTACCATAGGACATCTACTCCCAGGAAGACTAGGCATATCCTCTCCCACTGAGGCCCAACCAGGCAGTCCAAGTAAAGGAAGGGAATCCAGTGGCAAGGGATAGAGACAGAGACAGCTTCCGTTCCATTTTTTAGGGGACACACATAAGGACCAAGTTGGATATTTCCTACAAATGTGTTGGGGGTATAAGTCCAGTTCCTGCATGTTCCCTGGTTGGTGGCCCAGGCTCTGTGAGTCCCTATGGTCCCAGGTTAGTTGACTCTGTATGTCTTCTTGTGGTGTCATTGATCTCTCTGACTTGTTCACTTCTATCCCCAACTCTGACAAAAGGTACCCATGCTCTGTCTCATAAAAAGAAAAAATTTCCAGGATTCAAGGCTATCTATGATAAAATGTTGTTAGTAACAAATAAAGGTCACAGTACATCTAATGCCAACACAACCTAATTCTTAATTATATTTTTAAATAATATACTAATGAATGTACATATAAAACATAGAACAAAAAATCTTTAAAATACAAAAATATTAATAAGTATTACTATTTACTTTTAAATAATAAATGAATAAATATTACTATTTACTATTAAATAGGAATGTTAACATAATTCAAATATATTGTGATGTTCGGTTACCCACAACTGATTGATTTATTCATATCCGTGATGAATAATGCAATTATACATAGTATAATTTGTACATGCAAATATACACTAGATACTCATAGTATGTATTTTCATTTAAACCTTGAATATTTGTGATAGTTTACATTGATTCTACCTGTTTGTTTGTTTGTTTGTTTGGTTTTGGTTTTGTAAGTCAGGGTCTCAGGATGTAGCTCCAGCTCTCCTGAAACTCACTATGTAGATCACCATGGTCTTGGGCTCACAGAAGTTATCTGCCTCTGCCTCCTGAAACCTGTGGTTAAAGTCTTGCCTTACTATGCCTGGCTACATTGATTGTTAATTTTGATAGGATCTAGAATCCTTGGAACAAACCTCTTGTATCTGTGAGGGATTATTTAGATCTGTCCAATTGAGATGGGAAGATGTCCTCTCAATGTGATCTGCACCATTCCATGTTATGAAGTTTCATACTGCATTAAAAATAAATACAGAAATCTATCCATTGCTCTCTGATTCCTATGTATGGATGTAGTGTGATTAGCTGCCTCTGTGCCAGCTCCCATGACTGTCATGCTGGGGTATATTCCCTAGATCTCTGAGCCGACATAAACTCTTTCCTCTTTAAAATGCTTTTATCACATGCTTCGTCCAAACAATGTGATGAGTACTAATACAGCATCTGTAAATTAATATGCATTTGTCACTTAATATAGCACAAATATGTTTACTCCTAAAGGGAGAGGTAGAAAAAGATGCTCATGGTTCCCAGGGTGGCTGTCTCTGCCTCTGCCTCTGCCTCTGCCTCTGCCTCTGCCTCTGCCTCTGCCTCTGCGCCTCTGCCTCTGCGCCTCTGCCTCTGCCTCTGCCTCTGCCTCTGCCTCTGCCTCTGCCTCTGCCTCTGCCTCTGCCTCTGCCTCTGCCTCTGCCTCTGCCTCTGCCTCTCTGCCTCTGCCTCTGCCTCTCTGCCTCTGCCTCTCTCTCTGCCTCTGCCTCTCTGCCTCTGCCTCTCTGCCTCTGCCTCTCTGCCTCTGCCTCTCTGCCTCTGCCTCTCTGCCTCTGCCTCTCTGCCTCTGCCTCTCTGCCTCTGCCTCTCTCTGCCTCTGCCTCTCTCTGCCTCTGCCTCTGCCTCTGCCTCTGCCTCTGCCTCTGCCTCTGCCTCTGCCTCTGCCTCTGCCTCTGCCTCTGCCTCTGCCTCTGCCTCTGCCTCTGCCTCTGCCTCTGCCTCTGCCTCTGCCTCTGCCTCTGCCTCTGCCTCTGCCTCTGCCTCTGCCCCTGCCCCTGCCCCTGCCCCTGCCCCTGCCCCTGCCCCTGCCCCTGCCCCTGCCCCTGCCCCTGCCCCTGCCCCTGCCCCTGCCCCTGCCCCTGCCCCTGCCCCTGCCCCTGCCCCTGCCCCTGCCCCTGCCCCTGCCCCTGCCCCTGCCCCTGCCCCTGCCCCTGCCCCTGCCCCTGCCCCTGCCCCTGCCCCTGCCCCTGCCCCTGCCCCTGCCCCTGCCCCTGCCCCTGCCCCTGCCCCTGCCCCTGCCCCTGCCCCTGCCCCTGCCCCTGCCCCTGCCCCTGCCCCTGCCCCTGCCCCTGCCCCTGCCCCTGCCCCTGCCCCTGCCCCTGCCCCTGCCCCTGCCCCTGCCCCTGCCTCTGCTTCTTCTCCTCTCCCTCCTTCTTCTCCCCCTCTTTTCTTCTCTTTTTCCTTCTCCTACATGTTTTAGTTCTCTGCATCATGTCACTACATAACTACAGCACACGATTTACTATTTAATGCCCATATTTTGATACACTTCAATTAAATAAACTTACATAGTTACTTAATCAATGCTTATTGTAAGACTCATAAAAGGATGTGAATCTGCCTTCAGTTTAATCCAGTCATTTTCTTTCCAACTAACAGTTATGATCAAGCTGGATTTTAACCACTAAAAAATAAAAATTAATAAATAAAGGTAATGTTTCATATCCTGGGTTACAATAAAAAAAACTGGAATGTTACATCTATAATAAGATCAAGCTTCTTTTCATGGACTATTAAAATGAAGTGCTAGTTTAGAGCTATAGATACTTGGAGCTTTAGTTTGAGGTCATTGAGTGCTTTTATCTTATATTCAAGGGTTTTTCCCATGATAACTCTAGTGTTTACATTCTTATCTGCAGTGCACGTTGTGGGGTATAGATGAAGATATTTTGTCTGTAAATGACTTCTGGGAGACCAGATATTTCTGGAATGAGGATCTAAATAGATATTGGAAGAATGAACAGGATGGCATAGGAGACTGTTAGAACACTCTTGCCTTTTTGTAAACTATAAAGTGTTTCACATATCTGAACCATACACATTTTAACATATACTTTAGTTTACTTGATTTTATTGCATAAATATTCTAGAGAGCATAATTTATACATTTTGCCTCTGAATTTAGCATGTTAATTTCTTCCTCATATAAGGTTAATTTGATGTCAACCTAGGTAGTGTCATGTACCTGGATTTTGTCTAAATGCAGCTATAGATTTTGTTGCGAAGATATACTTTATGTAGTATTAACATTTAAATTCTGTATCTTTGGAGCTGACAATGTTTATGTCATTTTCTATAATGTAGCATGCCTTCATATTAAGGCCTTGTGAGCAAAGAAAGAGGTCACCTGAGAGAGAAGAAAGTCTGCTTTCAGATTGCTTTTGGGCCTCTACTGCCCCAGTGCTGTTCCCGAGGTCTCCAGCCTGCCATGCCAACACCATATCTGCCAGATCCACAGTCATATAAGCCATTTCTTAAAATAAATCTCTAAATGTATGCACTGGCACATCCTGTTGTTCCATTTCTCTGGAGAACCCTGTGTAACACAGTGACCATGGCAATGCCCCATCTCATTAGCAATGCAGCTAAGACAAATACTCAGAGGCAAGGACCAAGTAAAACTGTGACAAGTGCAGAAGACAAACCTATGTAGACAAAGGAACAAATATCTTTTTCACATAAAAAGACTCTTCATCCTTTTATTTTTTAACCTAAGGAGAATAGTTAAACAAAGCATGTGATTCTGCAGGAAAAAAATTGCATTTAATCTCAATGTAGCACAAACATGTTACTGACAACTTGGATCGAAATATGACTTGGAGAAACAAGACATTTCTAAAATTAACCCCCCAAATTTTTCTATTAAACTTATAAATAGAACAAGCACAGTTTTCTCTCCTTGATCAGCTCCCTTGGATTATCTGAAACACCTCGTTGTCTGCCAGCTGTCAGACATACTTTTAATTAGACACTAATGGAGTAATATATGTGTGTAAACCATTTAAATCGTGTTCCAGTCTGCAAGGACATCTGTGAGGTGGAAAGTGAGAATCCTTGATCTTTGCCAGACGTTACAAATTATGAAACTATAAAACATGAAACTCAGGTACTCAGAATGACTCAATTTAAAATGAGGGAGGGAGGGTGCTTTTAAGAAGGTTAAAAAGGACATTTTACTCTACTTAGTAGAAAATAAGTAATTTCTTTCCCTCTCGTTATTTCTCTGAGGTTATATTTTATGCTGACTTAATATCTTAATGCCATATACAGGCAAATGTCGCTAAATATGCTGACATGCTTGAAACTGAGATTTAAAAGTCAACACAAAATATCAAAGAGGGAATTAGATGTTTTGTAAATTATCAGTATTACATTTCAATATAGATCTATTCTCTCTGTTCATAGCACTGAATGTTTTTCTTACATTTAATAAAACTGTTTTTATGAATCTTAGTTTTATATTTTTATTACCTCATATACTGTAGTTTATTGTTAAGCCCAATGTTAGCTTTTCTGATTAATTTCTTGAAAACTTATTGACTTCTTGAAAGATGGCAGAAATATTGCGTGCAACATTCCATATATTTTTGTGTGTATATGTGTGTTGATGAGTATATAAATCACTTATTTATATGTATCAATGTATTAAGTGTACCAGTGATACACTTAAACAGCCTTCCTAGATTTTTGTCTCATTCACTGTGGATACGATATTTTGATTTTTAAAATGATTACTCTTTTCTAAATTAAAAAATAAGGAAGGACATACAATGACTAGAGCTTAAGCTTAACATACTCCTGAGAAACATTTTTTTAAGGTAAATTTTTTGAGAAAAAATCATCAAGATAAATAAGCATCAGTTTCTGAAAAGCCTTTAAATACTATGGTGTACATTTATGGATTATAAAATATATATCAGGACCTAGCTACAATGTGAATATTCTGTTTCCTAAAGTGGCGGACATTCTATTTCAATCTGCATGTATCTATATTTGTATAATCTCTGGATATTGCAATTCTCTGAAAACATATACTAGTACCAAAATGCACATTTTATATTCAATTGTAAAATTATTGGGATTTCATTCTACATTTTATATGATATAACTTATGCATATGCACAATTGATTACATATTAATGCACAAAATACTCGTAATTTAATTATGCAAAATTATATGCTACC